>NC_091369.1:15021292-15036292 GCF_038502225.1 Cherax quadricarinatus
CAGTAATTTGTTAGAATAAATTCCTCATATCTAGATACAATATACTCACTAATACAAAAAACATAAAACGAAGAGTACTATTTTTCTTACACAGTTGAATTTAAAGCCCAGGAGCTGTTATAATTTATCCTCTCCGGATAAAACACGGGTACCTATTATCGGCAGGATAATGAAAAGGTGTAATGAGACGTGTCTTTGCGTTTCTCTTTTTCCATAATTAAACGCAGGTCATTCGGCTGTGATAAGATGTTATCACAAATGACCAAGTAAATGGGAGGAGAGACGGGTTCATTTTCACGCTGTGTTGGAGCAAAACTTAAGTTCAGGTCTGAATTTAGCATCCCCAAATTAGAAATACATGTTTTCAACGTGAACTGAAACTCTGGTGACCATTGCTCATCTTCACTCAATTGTTCACTGTGGCAGTATGGCTCAAGTGAGTGGAGGGTAGGGTGAGAGCCTTCTGCTATACTATGCTCTTATCTGTCTCGACACAAGCAGCAGTTAAACCGAAGTTTAGTCCCCAGCAGATAAACTCAATATGCACTGTAAGGCCATTTATATTTCATCTGCACATGTACTCTTCTCAGCTGCTGCATCGGAGTTTCCTTACTCCTTCCTGTTGAGATACAGTTTCCAAAAGTATTATTGAGTTCTTCGTAGACTTTCTTGTCCTCCTCTGTGAATAAGTTCCTTACCTCCTTTAATCTTATTACCTAGACGTTGACCATCGGTTTCTTTTGATGTGCCTCTGGGTAGTCTTGGTTGTGCACACTTTCTGCTGCGCTATTCCAGAACCACCTCTTCCAATTCAGCCTGATCCCCAATGCATTTATTTCTTGCTCTCCTGCAAGTTTTTTTTTTTTCCTTGCGTTTTCCGTTTCTCGACTCTACCTTTCAAACTTTTCCAATTGTCTTTCATTTCTTATTTTCGTTTCCCCACTTCGCTGCTTGAGTTACGGGTTCTTATTATGTCTTTTGCTTGTCGGCCGGGAATGTCGCTTCTCCTCTCTTCCCAACATCTTGATGCGAGACACAAGGCTAAATGTGTTGTTTACCTCAGTGAGTTTTGCATTTCATTGCGTTTCGTTCATTTTTTTTCACCTGTCTTAAGTTCTTTGTACATTATTTTATTTCCTTATATCTTTCCTCAGGCTTGTATTTCCATCCCTGCGAAACAGTCAAATGTTAGTACATAACTTATTATCATAACTTGTATAGTTATTTAAATCCAAAACAACAGTGCATGAACGTTGGCAATAAAACTAATAAAATTCTTACCTACATATCAAGAAATGTAAATAAGAGAATCCCCAAGGTTATTCATCTCTAAATATATCCTCGGTAAGGCCGTAATTAGATTAAGTGTTGAAAAACATGAAGAGAAGGATGACTAATCTAATCTCACGTATTAAAAATCCTTCTAACGAAGATAGACTGAAGTCACTGAATTTGCCCTCTAGAAAAGCGTCGAATAAGAGTGGAACATGAGTGAAGTGTGCAATGAAGGTTATAAATAGCGTGCTGAAAATATCTAACCTAGAAATGACTCTCAGCAATTGGTTCCAGCTGGAAAAATTTAGGTTTAAGGATATAGGAAAGCATTGTTTGGCAGTATAGTTGTGGATGAGTGGAACTCCCAAAAAGCGTTCGGACACTATTATGTACCTTTAAAAATAGGTTAGACAAGTACACGAGTGTGGGGAGGAGCGTTTGAATTTGACCTTCTTAGCATGGGCTAATAGGCCTATGCAGTGCTCCTCTTCCCTACGTTGTGTGTGAATGAGTTTCTCGTAAATCGAAGATTCAACTTTGTTCTGTTGCTGCTCGCATTTAGAAATGGAAGTTACCCACGAGCCGTTTACTATATTCAGACAATTACCATCAACATGCAGACTTAATGGAACAATTTTCCATGTATGATAATAGAAGCTAAAACCTTGGGTACCTTTCCCCCCAAAATTAGATATTCGAATGGAAAGGGTTGGGTTTGATTTGTATCTGAGGTACTGAAGCAATTTCTTGGGATACTTTGGAAAAGGGATGGAAAAATACGTGAGTAGGAATAGTTGGTTTTGTGTAAGATTTTTCTTAGATGAATGGTTCAGAGAACCGACAAGTTGATAAATTAGACACATGTGCAACACTTGGGTATCTTTAATGAGGAAACGTTTCGCCACACAGTGGCTTCATCAGTCCATACAAAGGAGAATGGTGAAGAACAGGAGGAGTTTGAGGTAGTCAGTCGCTCAGCCATGAGTCGATGTGATCAGTCCATCAGTCCTGAAAAGAATTTGGATTGGACAAATGTGATACCACCTACGACTGCTGCACCTCTCCTGCCTACAGTATATAAGCTACTTCTTCGCACATATGCTGTATTTTTTTCAAGATTGATGGACTGACTACATCGATTCAAGGCTGAGGGACTGATTACCTCAAACTCCTGTTCTTCACTATTCTCCTTTGTATGGACTGGTGAAGCCACTGTGTGGCGAAACGTTTCCTCATTAAAGATACCCAAGTGTTGCACATGTGTCTAATTTATCAAGACTTTTCTTGTATGGGCCAGTAAGCCTGCTGCAGTGTGCCTCAATTATTATGGCTTATCTGCAATGCATCATATCGGCTAATTTGATTCTTTTAATAACAATTTCGAAATATATATATATATATATATATATTTAATATATATTTATATATATTGTTTATTTTTATATATATTTTTATATATATATATATATATTTAATATATATATATATATATATATTTTATATATATATATATATATATATATATATATATATATATATATATATATATATATATATTTTATATAGGATGGGGTCCACCTCTGGTGTAAATTGTGGGACCCATAGCCTCGGAGAAGTGGATAAAAAGGCTTCAAGGAAGAATATTTGGATTTCTTCCTGAAGCCGTTTGAATATTCCACTTCCCCTACCACCCCATCTTTTGATATATATATTTTTTTTTTACTAATAGGAATATTTTATTACATATTATGGTACAGAAGATTTAAGAGATACATTGTTGATATAAAGGTGGCATATACGGTACATGTTGTTACGTGTGTATCACCTATTATAAGGCGAAAATCTCATCCAGCTCCTCAGAGCTGGGGCGTGTGCCCAAAATACAGCAGGCATTACCCCTTTGAACAGCCGCACTGAGCCGCTGGAACAGAAAACTAGCTGCCCTGGGATCCCTACTTACCCTGATGAGTCTTTTTCCCAGCTCCTTAAGGAATTTAGATGCACTCTTTCCCCATGAGCCAAGGGTCTCTGAGCCTATGGGAACAAACATATAATGATGGGCAAGTTCTCCATATTTTCTAGATTTTTGGGACTCCCTGAAGCTGGCAGCTGCCCCTCCTTCTTCCCTGGTGTATTGGAGATAGGTATCAGCCAAGGTAGATGCACATGTATAGTCCCACACCACCTGCTTCCCATCTGTCCAGGCTTGAAGGGTGATACCATCTGGACGCTTCTGGCTGCCATCAGATCTGCATAGTTGGGGTGGCTCCCTTACTGCTGGGCATCCAGCTGTTGTGAGGCTCCTCTTGATAATGTTATTAACCTCCTCATGTCTTGCAATCTTTCCCTCGGATCTACGGCACACAAGACCATGGTGCCCGAATCGGTTTGCTGCTTCACTGCCACAAATACACCTGTGTTCGGCGAAAATAGGGGCGGCAAGTCGAAGGGCAACACCGATGCGGATGGTCTGTGGGTCGAGACGTGTGCCCAGGCTGGAGTTGGGAACAGCCAACAGAAAGTCCCCAGCATGAGGGGCTCTCACTGCCAGGAGGCGGGCTCTATCCTTCCCTGACACACTCTGGAGCTTTGTTGAGGCAACATTTTCCACTATTGGACCATCCCAGTGCGATTGTTTGTAGTTGTTGGGGGGAGCAGGTCTGGTTTCAGAGCCCGTTAGATTATCCCAGATCATTGCTCCGTCAATGAATTTTTGGTCCTGGACTCCAATCTTGTCCCTAAGATGTTCAGGGAGAATCGCTGCTACAAGCTCTCTGGATGCAATACACGAGGACAGAAAAGCAGGTAACGCAATCTGTGATGACTTGCGGACACCAATGCCTCCTAATCTGACTGGAAGTGTAGCTTGGTTCCACTGCCTGTCTTCTAGAGTAAGGTTAAGTACTTTCGTAAAAATCTGCCTCAGAATACTGTCATATTCGTGCAGTATAGGGTTATCATATGAAGGTGCACATCTTATGAAATATGTCAACCTGGGCAGACTCAAGCACTTTGTGAGAAGGTACAAGGCATCGTGGGTGTCCAGATTGCCTATTCGTTGTTCCATTCTCCTTAACACTTCCAATTTCTTCCTGAAAATTGTGTCAATGGCATTGCTTCCCAGAGGTGCTCCTAGCAAGACACTATTTGTGGGGGCAATGACTGCTGCTCCTGGTAGTTTTGATCTCACTGCATTTATCACTTGTTGACTGACTGAGATGATTTCACATTTGGATGGATTCAGGATGAGACCCATTTCCTGTCCCCGTGTCATTACCTGTGTAAGGTCATGTAGGAGGGACTCTTTTGTACCTGCTAGTGTGCCATCATCTAGGAACCAGATGTTTAGCTCGCTGGTCAGTCTGACTGTGATTTCCCTAACTGCTATACAGAAGAGAAATGGTGCAAGAGGATCTCCTTGTTGGACACCCTCCGATGATGTGATTTCATGCTCTCCAAAGAGAAGCATTGATTCCTTGCTATACCCAGCTGAAACAAAAGGGAAGAGACCAGGGAAATGTTCTTGTACTGCTGCTAATACCACGTCTCTTTTCAGGAGATTGAACGCATTCTTGAAATCTAATTTTACCACTGCATTGTCCTCAGGCAGGTTGTTGATATACGCCCTTGTTGCATGAACCGCTGCTTCACTTCCTTGAGAGACCCCAAAGCCAAGCTGTGTGTGTGTGTTTTATGTGTGTGTGTGTGTGTTTTGTGTGTGTGTGTTGTGTGTGTGTTTTGTGTGTGTGTTTTGTGTGTGTGTGTGTTTTGTGTGTGTGTTTTGTGTGTGTGTGTTTTGTGTGTGTGTGTTGTGTGTGTGTTTTGTGTGTGTGTTTTGTGTGTGTGTTTTGTGTGTGTGTGTTTTGTGTGTTTGTGTGTGTGTGTGTGTGTGTGTGTGTGTGTGTGTGTGTGTGTCGTGCATAACAGGCAAAACTTGCGATTTTCGCTTAAATAAGAACGCTCTTCTTGCCGAATAAGGCAAGCGAAAAATTATGTATGCAATAATTTCGCAAAAATCATTCTGAACCCAAGAAAAAAAAAAAAAAATCTGTGTTTTATTAAATTATTGTAACTTATCTAAAACATATTTAGTTGGATTAGGCTAAATTAAAGTGCGCTTGTTATAAAAGGTCAGGTAAGTTCTCTGAGCTTCATTTGGTACAAAATTATTAATTCTGACATTAACATAAATGAAAAATACATATCAACAAACGTATAACGGGAATTTTTTAGAAAGAACTTAATTTTAGACGAGTTCTTGCTAATTGACCAATTTTACATTTTATCTAGTCGGCACGACATTATATATATATATATATATATATATATATATATATATATATATATATATATATATATATATATATATATAATTATTTTTTTACATTAACATAAATGAAAATATATCTTTAAACGTGCAACAGGAAATTTTAGAAAGGATTTAATTTTTTAATTTAATTTAAATTATATATATATATTGGAGAATGCAGCAGACTGAGCTTCTAATACAGTTGTAAAATTTCTGTTGAAAGAATTCATTGTCGAAAAAGAAAGCATAAATAATAATCCATAACGAAAATCATAGCCCTTATAAATTATGTGTGTGAATGCTAATGTTCTCTCGCAATAATGAATTCTTCACACAAAATTTTGGCTACCTCGCAATGGCTCTCTGATATGAATTGTCTAGTTTACGGATTATTACGATAATTCATGTTATTTCGACATTCTTTCGAAAACTTAACTGTTTTTTAATGTGCTCGTCGCTATAAATAAACTTTAAATTAAGCTATCGATTTGCAGAAAATCGGCACACATGATCAAATATATTTTCTATAGTCACTATTCATCTCAAGTTTAAAAGAATACTGTCTCAAGATTTAGCTTACCAGAAAATGACTGTTAAGTCGAATACAGAAGAGGCAGCAGAAGCAGTAGAGATTTGAAAATATAATCAGTCCATCACTCTCGAAGATGTAATTTGAGATGGTCAGTCTTTACATCTCTACTTCCTCCTTTGTATTCGACTGAAGAAGAATATTGCTTAGATAAAACTTGACTGGAAATGTATGGTAATACTGACCCCATGAAGATAAAGACACACATGAACATTTCGAGATGTTTATTGAGAAAACGTTTCGCCCCAAGTGAATTCTTCAGTTTCAACAAGAAAAATGTCGTGCAAGAAAGGTATAAAATACCGACGATATGAAAGTTAAGACACATGTGCAACATCTGGATATCTTTATTGTCAGACACTGCAACATCATGGAATTTTGGTTCAGAGGACATCTACAAGACCTTCTTCACGGCTGCTGCAACTAACCCATCTCTTTGGGAAGGACCTACTTCCACTGGGGAATCCCGCCTACCAGTGACTATGCCCTCGTCTGCTGCCCGTCCCTATCCACTGACGCCTATATAAACGTCAGTCTTCTTGCCTTTGCTCCAGATTCTCCTCCACCACGATGCTGTGAACACTAACTCCAAGGCCGAGGGACTGATTACCTCATCTTTTGTATATAGTTCTACTGTCTTCCTATTATGTCCTAGAATCTGTATTGATAAAGCCACTGGATGGCGAAACGTCTACAATAAAGATATCCAGATGTTGCACATGTGTCTTAACTTTCAAGAAAAATGTCAACACTGCAGAGGAAACACCAACCTACTGTGTTGCCTATCACTGTAAAGACATTTAATGAGGAACAAACTGGCAACACATCCACCAGTGCAGGGATCTTGTTACATTTTGTGGTAGTAAGAATACTTGTTAAATGATACATTTTGGAAACGTTTCGCCAGCAAGTGGCAACTTCAGTCGAATACAGAGAAGAACGGTGGAATATAAGGAGTATGAGGTAATCAGTCCTCACAAACTCCAGGCTGAGAGACGGATTACCTCAAACTCCTCTTCAACTTCCACCAGTCTTGACAGCTTTGGACTGTAGAAGCCACTGTCTGGCGAAACTTTTCCAAAATGAAGATACCCAAATATTGCACAAGTGTCTCACATATGAATTTCTCGGTTTTTCGAAACCTTTTATACAAAGAATACGTGAACATAAAAATGGGTGTTGCCGTGGCGACAAGATAAATGGCTGTGTACAACGCAAAGCAAGCAGGGACACCTCATGAAATTCAGAGAGGTTTAATTAAACGTAAAAATAACCTACACCTACAGCGTTTAAAGGCCACCTTGAGAGCAGTAACTAGCACCATCCCTCATAATTTCAGTTTCTATAACATTTGTAAAGTCTTAGGAAAATGCTTCCTACCCAACCTGAACACTGCCATTAGATGACACGAACCATCAACGTCACGTCTGCAACAGGGAGCACTCTACTATGTCACTCTATATAGTGAACTCTGCATATGTGTACCTATATACCAGCCCATGTTGCTCTTTGATTTCTGTTTAAATGCCGGTAAGATTGGAAGACAATTCCTTCCCTCAAGTGTTCTTGACCAATATCATGACACTACCTTTGTAGAGTGTAATGGTGGTGAATACAGGGAGAAAATGAGACGGTTTCAAACATTGACCTGATGGGAAGGAAAGGGGCGGGGAGTTAGGGGAAAGCATCCATTGGTTGCAGCGTTTTTGGGGGGTCTCCTTTCGCTGTGTGTACAAAACTTTATCAAGTCAGAGCAAAACGCTTTCATAATAAAGGCTAGGTTTTCTAACTAACTGCAGGGTTTTCAGAGATACTTATTTTTTCTTCCTGAGATCATGCGAGTTTCATTTCCTTTTTTTTCTATTCAACTTTAAATTTTAGAGCACAATTGGTTAGAGGGTTATGATACAAGTACAATGATGTGCTTGAAACATATATCAAATATTGCAACTAGTTTCTGAAGAACTATGGCATGTGCCCTACTGTAAGCATTCAGATGAACGTGCAGATTCTTATGTACATGAATGGTTCAGAGAACCAACAAGTTGATAAATTAGACACATGTGAACCATACCCCCGGCCGGGATTGAACCCGCGGTCATAGAGTCTCAAAACTCCAGCCCGTCGCGCTAACCACTAGACGATTTCTTAAGTCATGTAGACACATGTGCATCACTTGGGTATCTTTAATGAGGAAACGTTTCGCCACACAGTGGCTTCATCAGTTCATATAAAGGACAATGATGAACAGGAGGATTTGTCAGGTGTTATACCACCTACGACTGCTGTACCTCACCTGCCTACAGTATATAAGCCACTTCTTCGCACATATGCTGTATTCTTTTCAAGATTGATGGACTGATTACATCGACTCAAGGCTGAGAGGCTGATTACCTCAAACTACTCCTGTTCTTCACCATTCTCCTTTGTCCAGTGTTCAGTGGTCAGTCGTCACGTGAGGTCACAGACCCTGAGCTGCTTTGGGGATTAGCGTGGACGGTTACAAAGCATGGCTTGCTTCTGCAGTGTTTTAAAAATTGAGGTTGGAGAGTTGAAGGAGGTCTTGCTTCTCCAGGAGGAGATTAGGAGGCTGAAGGTCCACCTCAATGGGTCTGGGAGAGAGTGTGAGGTGGCTGGAGTTGTGGGGAATGAGGCTTCTAGCAGTGAGGTGCAGTCTGTCTCTCGCTGTGAGGAGGCTGTAGGTGGGGAGGTAGCAACGGCTACCAGCAGTGAGGTGCAGTCCAGCACCTGCTACAAGTGGCGAGTGGTAACCAATAATGGGAGGAGAATCAGAATAAGGAAAGTTAAGAGCGAAGATCTGAAGGTAGGAAATCGCTTCTCTGTTCTTCAGGATGTATGTACTTCAGTGGCCAGTGAAGGTAAGGGTACTACTGCCCCTGCTAACAGAGGTAAGCGCATTCTTGTGGTTGGTGACTCTCAGGTAAGATATATTGACCGTGCTTTTTGTAATAGGAATAAGAAGATGAGAAATAGAGTGTGCTTCCCTGGAGCTGGTGTTGGGGACATAGTTAACAGGCTGGATAATATCACGTCAGGTAATGGGAACAAGCCCATTATTTGTCTCAGTGCTGGTGGAAATGATATTGGGAAGGGTAGGAGAGAAGAGCTGCTAGGTAACTACAGGTCAGCTATAGATTTCATTAAGTCTAAGGGAGGGGTCCCAATCATATGTAGCATCTTGCCTAGAAGGGGAGTAGGAAATGAATGGTTGTCTAGGGCAATTGGTGTAAATTGCTGGCTAGACAGATACTGCAAGGAACTTGCAATCCCATTCATTGACAACTGGAACAACTTTTATGGCAAACATGATATGTATGCAAGGGATGGGGTACATCTCTCTGGAGCTGGGGTGGTAGCACTTGCAAACTCAATTGAGAAGGCCATTGGTGAAATGCCTATGATTTTAAACTGATAGAAGATAGAGGTATGGGTGTGTGGGGGAAACAAGCAGGTTGCAACACTAGGGTTGGAATCAGTAAATGTATAAAAGGCATTCAGCATGAAGTTATAAATAAAGACAATAGATCAGGTCAGCAAACAAAGGGGGACAGCAGAGGACAGCAAGGGACTAGCTCCCTTAAGGTTTACTATACTAATAGCAGGAGTGTAAGAAATAAGATAGATGAGCTAAGATTAATTGCAAGTGCAGGAAACATAGATATTATTGCTATAACAGAGACCTGGCTCAATCTGAAAGATAGAGAGATGCCCTCTGAATGTCACATACAAGGCTATAAATTATTCCACACTGACAGGGTCAACAGGAAGGGTGGTGGAGTAGTGATGTATGTCAGAGACAATTTAAATTGTTGTGTTAGACAAGATATAAAAGTAGAGGCGTCAGCCACTGAATCTGTTTGGTTACAGCTTCTCGAGGGCCGAGAAAAACTAATTTTGGGTGTGATTTACAGGGCCCCAAATCTTGAAAGGGAGTCCAGTAAACTTCTATGGGACGAAATTCGTAAGGCATCTACATACGAAAATGTTGTGGTAATGGGAGATTTCAACTATAGACAGATTGACTGGAGCAATTTGACAGGAAATTTAGAGTCAGGTGACTTTCTTGATACGATCCAGGATTGTTTTTTAAAACAGTTTGTGACAGAGCCAACTAGAGGAAATAACCTCCTTGACTTGGTTCTTGCCAGTAGGGAAACACTAATTAATAATCTTGAGGTTAATGATGAGCTTGGGGAAAGTGATCACAAATCACTCAGTTTTAATATATCATGGAATTCCCCTAATAATGGCAATCAAGTCTCCGTCCCTGACTTTCGCTTGGCTGATTTCATAGGACTGAAAAATTACTTAGGTGGGCTGAACTGGAATGACCTGACTAAGGGTCAGGTAGGTGGTGATGGTTGCCGATATGATGCTTTCCAGGGCATAGTTCTAGCTGCTCAGTCAAATTATGTTCCAAATAGGGAAATCAGATCAAACAAAAATGATCCTAAATGGATGAACAATAGATTAAAATATCTGATTGGTCAAAAGAGAGGCATATATAGGCAAATCAAAAGAGGAGAGGGGCAATTAAGAAACCGATATATTCAGTTAAAGAGAGAAATAAAAAAGGGAATTAGAAAAGCAAAAAGAGATTATGAGGTTAAAGTTGCAAGAGAATCGAAGACTAACCCAAAAGGATTCTTTCAGGTATACAGAAGTAAGATCAGGGACAAGATAGGCCCACTCAAAAGTTCCTCGGGTCAGCTCACTGACAGTGATAAGGAAATGTATAGAATTTTTAACACATACTTCCTCTCAGTTTTTACACAGGAGGATACCAACGATATTCCAGTAATGATAAATTATGTAGAACAGGACGATAATAAACTGTGCACGATTAGGGTCACAAGTGACATGGTTCTTAGGCAAATAGATAAATTGAAACCTAACAAATCCCCAGGCCCTGATGAACTGTATGCAAGGGTTCTAAAGGAATGTAAAGAGGAGCTTAGCACACCTTTGGCTAATCTTTTCAACATATCACTACAAACTGGCATGGTGCCAGATAAGTGGAAAATGGCAAATGTGATACCTATTTTCAAAGCAGGTGACGGGTCCTTAGCTTCGAACTATAGACCAGTAAGCCTAACCTCCATAGTGGGAAAATTTGTGGAATCAATAATTGCCGAGGCAGTTCGTAGCCACCTTGAAAAGCATAAATTGATCAACGAATCTCAGCATGGTTTTACAAAGGGGCGTTCCTGCCTTACGAATTTATTAACTTTTTTCACTAAGGTATTTGAGGAGGTAGATCATGGTAATGAATATGATATTGTGTATATGGACTTCAGTAAGGCTTTTGACAGGGTCCCACATCAGAGACTATTGAGGAAAATTAAGGCACATGGAATAGGAGGAGAAATTTTTTCCTGGATAGAGGCATGGTTGACAAATAGGCAGCAGAGAGTTTGAATAAATGGGGAGAAATCAGAGTGGGGAAGCGTCACGAGCGGTTTTCCTCAGGGGTCAGTGTTGGGCCCCCTGCTGTTCACAATCTACATAAACGACATAGATGAGGGCATGTCATCGGCCGATGACACCAAAATAGGCCGTCGAATTCATTCTGACGAGGACATTCGAGCACTCCAGGAAGATTTGAATAGACTGATGCAGTGGTCGGAGAAGTGGCAGATGCAGTTTAATATAGACAAATGCAAAGTTCTAAATGTTGGACAGGACAATAACCATGCCACATATAAACTAAATAATGTAGATCTTAATATTACGGATTGCGAAAAAGATTTAGGAGTTCTGGTTAGCAATAATCTGAAACCAAGACAACAGTGCATAAGTGTTCGCAATAAAGCTAATAGAATCCTTGGCTTCATATCAAGAAGCATAAATAATAGGAGTCCTCAGGTTATTCTTCAACTCTATACATCCTTGGTTAGGCCTCATTTAGATTATGCTAAACAGTTTTGGTGACCGTATTACAGAATGGATATAAATTCTCTGGAAAATGTACAAAGGAGGATGACAAAGTTGATCCCATGTATCAGAAACCTTCCCTATGAGGATAGACTAAGGGCCCTGAATCTGCACTCTCTAGAAAGACGTAGAATTAGGGGGGATATGATTGAGGTGTATAAATGGAAGACAGGAATAAATAAAGGGGATGTAAATAGTGTGCTGAAAATATCTAACCTAGACAGGACTCGCAGCAATGGTTTTAAGTTGGAAAAATTCAGATTCAGGAAGGATATAGGAAAGTACTGGTTTGGTAATAGAGTTGTGGATGAGTGGAACAAACTCCCAAGTACAGTGATAGAGGCCAGAACGTTGTGTAGCTTTAAAAATAGGTTGGATAAATACATGAGTGGATGTGGGTGGGTGTGAGTTAGACCTGATAGCTTGTGCTACCAGGTCGGTTGCCGTGTTCCTCCCTTAAGTCAATGTGACCTGACCTGACTAGGTTGGGTGCATTGGCTTAAGCCGGTAGGAGACTTGGACCTGCCTCGCATGGGCCAGTAGGCCTTCTGCAGTGTTCCTTCGTTCTTATGTTCTTATGTATGGACTGACGAAACCACTGTGTGGCGAAACGTTTCCTCATTGAAGATACCCAAGTGTTGCACATGTTTCTATTTATCAACCATTCAGATGTATACGTACGATCAAGACTCTTTTAACTAAACATTTCGTCACTATTATTCTTTCCAGTCTATAGAATGAAAAGGCTACAAGTGGCGAAGCGTCTTCAAAAAATGTCTTCACTCTCCTTATGTGTTTTTACGCAAATAACTCTCACATAGGGAAAAATAGTTGATGGTCCATGTCGGACCGCAACGTAGGTATAAGTTCTCTTCTATGTGTGGGTTATTGGTCATTGTTCCAGTCACGGTACTGTGACTTTTTGTTCCTTAGGTGACTTTGTTCCCACTATCAATCGATTTACCTCTACTGGAACGATATCCATTCACTAAGTTCCAAGAACTAAAGAAGTCACCTATTAAGTTCAAGAGGCAAAAATAAATATTGTATTCTCAGGACTGAAGATAACTCTGTCACCGTCTTTCTGAGTTTCATGAGAAACCAAGAGATTTAAGAATGGCGTTTTCCACTAACTTTCCAATCTTCACTTTTGGAATCGCATCAGGATTCCGGGGGGAAAAATATCTCAGTTCTTCTATATGCATATAGAGAAAATATCCAATCAATATTTTATTGTTATTCTGTTAACAGGATTTACAGTATATTAAAGCAATATTATTTGATTATTCTGTTAGCAGGATTTACAGTATATTAAAGCAATATTATTTGATTATTATTCTGTTAACAGGATTTACAGTATATTAAAGCAATATTATTTGATTATTCTGTTAACAGGATTTACAATATATTAAAGCAATATTTGATTATTATTCTGTTAGCAGGATTTACAATATATTAAAGCAACATTATTTGATTATTATTCTGTTAATAGGATTTACAGTAAAGCAATATTATTTATTATTCTGTTAACAGGATTTACAGTATATTAAAGCAATATTATTTGATTCCGTTAACAGGATTTACAGTATATTAAAGCAAAATTATTTGATTATTCTGTTAACAGGATTTACAATATCAATAATTTATATATCATATAGGTTTCCTACGTTCATATAAAGGTAATGCATATTTGTAATTTTTTCCTCAGATAAAATTATAGAAAACTGAGAAATAACAGATTTAGTAGAGAGCATAAAAGGTAATGTATATAAGAAGAGTGTAAAAAATACTAGGGAATATCTATCGAGTCGACCACGTCAGAATCAGGTGGCATCATGCCAACAATAGTGAACAAAACATACAAATGGCTGAATAAGCTTTTTATTTTTTAATGTTTTGTATTGTGTTTATCACTCTGTCATATACAGTGATAAACTGTCATGGTATTGTGCTTTTTTTTTGTTATTGTCACAGGAAAAGTTTGTTATGCAACGCATTTAATTTCTACCATGTAGGTTTAGTGTATGTCAGAATTGTTATCGAATCTCTAGGCTGGAATATTGCTGCAAACTAACCGCCTCTTTCAAAGCAAGTGAAATTGCAGACCTGGAGAATGTACCGAGAACTTTCACGGCACATGTACGATAAAGCATATAAATTACTGGGAATGGTTGAAGTCCCTTGATTTGTATTCCCTGGAACGCAGACGACAAAGATGCGTGATAATATACACTTGGAAAATCACTTCCTACGAAAGCAAAAGACTGGGCAGGAGATGCAACATCCCCCCAATGAAAAGCAGGGGCGCCACAAGTACACTAAGAGACAACGCAGTAAGTGTCAGGGGCCCATGACTGTTCAACTGTCTCCCAGCATGCATAAGGGGGATTACAAATAGATCCCTGGTTATTTTCAAGAAGGAGGTGGACAGACACCTTAAGTCAGTACCCGACCAGCCGGGCTGTGGTTCGTACGTCGGTTTGGGTGTGCGACCAACAGTAACGACCTGGTTGATAAGGCTCTGATCCACCACGAGGCCTAGTCACAGACAGGGCCGCGGGGGGGTCGATTCCCGAAATCCTCTCCAGGTATACTCCAGGAATGACTAGAGAAATTGACAAGGTGCAGAACAGATTAAAAAAACTGAACGTGATGTTGAGCTCATGAGTTTGCATCATGCACATTAAAATATTGCAAAAGCTATTTTAGTAGAGCAGACATGGACGGAATGTTGAATGTATTATAAATATACGTAAAAGATAGTAAGATAGTGAAATCTATAGAGATTTTTTGAGGTAAGAGACGCCCTGCTTAGGGATTTTTGGAATGACGTGATATATTTTCCAGTGAAAGCCGGTCTTTGAAAAAAATA
>NC_091369.1:15041292-15105096 GCF_038502225.1 Cherax quadricarinatus
CCAGGATGCGACCCACACCAGTCGACTAACACCCAGGTACCCATTTTACTGATGGGGAACATAGACAACAGGTGGAAAGAAACACGTCCAATGTTTCTACTCTGGCTGGGAATCGAACCCAGGCCCTCACCGTGTGAAGCGAGAGCGTTAACCACCAGGCCACCAGAGCCCTTGTACATATTAATTCCGGATATCCTCACGTCAATAATAAATAATTGACAAATTAGTGAATAAGACGTGCTTAGCAACGGGTATCTATTTTATGAAAACCTTCAGAAAACTAGTGGCATTTTCAGCTCAAAACATAAATTATATACTGGAGATAATGTAACAACTACTATAGTACTATGTATTAGCTAGAGCGTTGCTGAGGATCACTGTCAGTGGTGAAAAAAAAATTAGGGAAGCACGTGTCACTGATAATTATGTTAGTTTCTTTAAAATAAACCATAAAAGGATTCAGCATCAAAAGTGGGGCTTTTGGCTTGGAAGCCAAAGTCAAAGTCAATGGGGCTAAGTACTGAAGATGTCAAACGTTAATCTTGTGGTCAATGATTAAAGCGACCCAGCAGTCATGTCGTAGTACTGGGTGTCTTGTGATATCAATGTTCAAATCATCCGAGGACAGTTTTCCATGTCTGACAGCAATGAAAAAATGACTGCCAGGGACTTTAATAGGGATTTATTTAAAATATTTTTTCCCCCAACTCGGACGATCATTGCCGGCGTGTCTTGTGTGTCTTCGGTAGAACTGGGAAAACATTTGCGATACAAGGACTCCCAGTGTATGAGGTTGGTAGATAGTAGATAGCGGCTTGAGTGGTTTTCACTGAATATTCATTAACATAGATACCTCTGTCTAGCAAATCAGCATAAAAAGACCTATTTGTATTTACTAGAAATTCTACATAACCAGTATAGTAGACGGAGCAAGACATGGTGAGGAGTTTTATTTCAGAAGAGCCTGTAATGCATTTTGAGAATTTGAAAATACAGCAATGAACAGCAGTTGGTATGCTTGCAGAGTGTATGATGTTAATGAAGCGACATATATTTATGCTGTAAAAATGCTCGCCGAGTTCGGTAAATGTCGTTTAATTACATTATTCTTAAACTTAGCCTCTTACCTGGCACCATCCAAGGCTGTGTGCATTGCCATAGCCTTGGATGGTGTCGGGTAAGCGACACCTTCCAAATATATTGAAGTTAGAACATGGAAGGGAATGGGAGTAAACGCGAATCTCAGGAACATCCTAGTAAGGTTACGGTATGGGATGAAAGTAAACGGGATGAGAGAGACTTTATATAGAGTTTTTGTGTGTAAGTACTATACAAGACATTTACTGAGAATTCTACGAATTTTGATACAGGTATGGTAAGGGATGTTGGCTCATAAGTCTTGGATGCAGAGTCTTGTCTTAGCATATACACATTGTTGTATATACAGTATTTATACATAAAAACTTCCACTTTAATTAAACATACAAATACTGAAATATAATTACCTCTGTATATTTACACAAATATACATTTCTCCGATGCTGAGGCAGATAATGAGGATGTTCCTCTTACCAATAAATATTTCCTAATCTGCTACGAAGGAAAATTCATTTCTGCCTCTTCTTCCCAATACAAATAACAAAAAAAGTTGGACTCACCAGTATCTTCAACATTGATACGTTCAAGAGTAGCTTTCCTCGTGCTTTGAGTCACCAACTCACGGCAACACAGCGAAGGAATCTCCTTAATTTTTTTCTCAGTCACTTCGACTTCAGATCTAAGTCTTCTTTACTTACAAATTTTCATTCATTGTAAAGATATACTTTTCCTTGTACATGGAATGATTATTTTTGTTTAACTTTCTAAGCCATGTTACTTTATTTTCCCTGTATCTGTGTCTTCATCCGAAGGTATAGCAACTTTACAGCACAGGATAAGTTATTTAAAAAGATTTTAATAAACCGGACTTCACTGATCTCTGCAAACTCGAAACAGGGAAAAAAATTTGTTACTGGTATTGGGTTACATGAGATTCCAATTGTATAGCGTATAATCTATAAAGGCATTTAATTTCCCAACAATAACGATACTAATAGGATCCCTTTTCTCATTAAAAGGTTCAGAATTTGGAGATGGGCAGCTGCTGTGTTATGCCTACACACCTTTAAACCTTTTTTTTTTACATAAAACTTACAAAAAATGGGACGAATATTTTCTTGTTCTCGAAATGTTACTCAGTATTTCCGACGCTCACGGCTATAGAAATATTTGTGGATACTTTTTAATTTACGCCACAACTAACTCTGCAGTTTTTCGTAACCTTAGCAAAAGTTATGTGAGATACACATGAATATAGTTAAAAATCTTTACATACAAATATACACACTTGAGTGGGTGTATGCATTTTTTTTCCATAACTTCCGACTCAGCTTATTTATCAATGATGTTTTTGCAAAACAACTCTAGCACATATTGTCTGGGTAAGCTAAACCTCTTAAAAAAATAAATAATTATGAGCTATATTCATGTATCATCATCATCACAAGGAATCACTAAATTATTAATCAGGCCTCTCAGGTAATTGCCAGGAACCACATCTGTGACTCGTATACCTTCAGTACCTATAATTTCAGCAGCAGTGACTAATGTTCTTTCAGTGCCCAGAGCTACAGTGATCACTGTATCTTCAGTGCCCAGAGCTACAAGTCCTGGTTTATCAGGTTTTAATCCTAATGACTTTGCTAGGACCATTAAATCTGCATTCCACTTTTGCACCAACAATCAGGAATATTTTTACTCCATAAATTTTGGTAAACTCTTAGCGTCTTACACAAAGTTATATACACATTGTTGCATATATAGTATTTATACATAAAAACTCCCTTGAATTAAACACACATACTGAAATGTAATTACCTCTCTGTATTTACACAAATATACACTTCTCCAGTGCTGAGGCAGATAATAAGGATGCTCCTCTTACTAATAAATGTTTCCTAATCTGCTAGGAAGGAAAATGCATTTCTGCCTCTTCTTCACAACACAAATTACAAAAAGTCCATAAATTTAATGTGGGACTCCCCAGTATTCACAACATTCGTAAATTTACCAGCTACTTTCCTAGCGCCCTACGGCACTACAAGGCGAGAATTTCCTTTCTCGACTTTTTTTTTCCCCAGTCATTTCGACTTCAAATCTAAGGGTTCTATACCTACCATTTTTCATTCGTTGTAACTGATATACTTTTCCTTGTTCCAATACAGAATCTTCTTGTTAAATTTTCTAAAACATTATTATTTTCTCTCTGTGCTTTCATCTGAAGATATAGAAACTATACATCAAAGGATAAGTTATTTAATTAATGCATAAACTGGATCATCCATTATTTAACGAACTGGATTTCATTGATCTCTACAAACTCGAAATAGGAAAAAAATTTTTTTTTACTAATATTTGGTTACGTTAGATTCCAATTGTATTGCGTATAATCTATAATTTCCCGACAGTAACGATACTAATAGGATGCCTTCCATTTGGGGAGTTCATGGTGTATACGATTTAAAGAATGCATTTCCTCATTAAAAGGTTCAGAATTTTGAGAGTGGGCAGCTGGTGTGTTACACCTACACACTTCTAAAGCTTTTTTTTTTCATAAAACTTACAAAAAATGTGATTAATATCTTCTTCCTCCCGAAAGTTTACTATAGAAATATTTACGGATTCTTTTTAATTTACACTCCTAATTTTTCGTAACTTTAGTGAAAGTTATATAAGATACGCACGAATTTGGCTAAAAATCTTTATATACAAATACACACACGTGAGTGGGTGTTTGCATTTTGTGTTTTTTATCCATACCTTCCGACTTTACTTAGTCATCAAGTGTGTTTTAGTAAAACAAGTCCAGCATATATTGTCCGTCTCAGCTATACCCCGTAAAAAAAAACAAAAAAATAATTATGATCTCTATTCGTTTATCATCATCACGTGGAATCACTGTATCATTAATCAAGCCTCTCAGATCATTGCCCGGAACTACGTCTGTGACTCGTATACCTTCAGTGCCTATAACTCCAGCAACAGTAATTAATGTTCTTTCAGTGCCCAGAACTACAAGTCCTGGTTTGTCAGGTTTAAAGCCTAACGACTTCGCTAGGACCACTTTACTTGTATACCAACAATGATGAATATTTTAATTCAATAAATAATGATTATGGCAAACTCGCAGTGTATTTATCTAAAGTTATATACACACCGGGGTATACAGTAAAAAAAATATTCACCACCCTGAATACTGACACAAAAAAAACTTTTCAGTGAATTAAATCTACAGAGACATACTGATAATTACATCTCTGTGTATATACACAGATATACACTTCTCGGTGTATATACCCTGTAATTGCTCAGGTCTTGCTTGAGTCTGGTGAGTTGTTAGCAACAATCACACTCTCTAACTGCCTCTTAACCATGGCAATTACAGACGCAGCAAGCGACATTAGGTGTAAATTGACTCTAGTATTATTCCTACTTCTCTGTTTGACCTCTCTCTCTCTGTATATATATATATATATATGTCGTGCCGAATAGGCAGAACTTGCCATCTTGGCTTAAATAGCAACGCTCATCTTGCCATATAGGACAAGCGAAAATTTGTGTATGCAGTAATTTCGCCAAAATCATTCTGAACCTAACGAAAAATAATATATTTCACTGTGTTTGTTTAGTATTAAATTATTGTAAACAAATCTAAAATAAATTAAGTTGGGTTAGGCTAAAATAAATTGTTCTTGTTATAATAAGGTTAGTTAAGTTTTCTAAGATTCTTTTGGTGCAAAATTACAAATTTTTACAATAACATTAATGAAAAAAATATATCTCTAAACCTATAAGAGAAAATTTCAAAAAGGACTTAATTATAAATGAGTTCTTGCTAATTGACCAGTTTCACATATTCGGCACGACATATATATATATATATATATATATATATATATATATATATATAAATATATATATATATATATATATATATATATATAAATATATATATAAATATATATATATATATAAATATATATATATATATATATATATATATATATATATATATATATATATATATATATATATTTATATATATATTACAATATCATTTTCTCTAGTATTACTTGGTTTTCATTAGTAGTACTTCATTTATTCTCAGCCATGTTCTGATTTCTTCTTTTTTGAAAATTTTCAATCCTCGCCTGTTGGCTGCTTTCATCTTCTCAAGTTCTCCATTCTCCTTCTGCCACCCACTTCCTCTCTCTCCGTGGATGCCTGGATGTAGTGCGTATGATAAGAAAGAGATGATTGCTAATGTTATAAATGAAAAGAAGTTGGACGTCTTAGCTTTAAGCGAAACAAAACTGAAGGAAATGAGTTTCAGTGGGGAGAAATAAATGGGATTAAGCCAAGAGTAACAGAGAGTTAGAGCTATGGAAAGGGTAACAATAATGTTGAAGGATCAGTTATGGAAGGAGAAGAGTGAATATAACTATATTATGTGGATTAAAATTAGTGTTGGATGCGAAAAGAGGGTCATAATAAGTGTGTATGCATCAGGATAAGAGAGGAGTGTAGAGGAGAGAGATTTTGGGAGACGTTAAGCGAGTGTGTAACAACTTTTGAACCAAGTGAGAGTAATTATGGTAGGGGATCTACATGCTAAAGTAGGAGAAACATTTAAATAGGGTTTGGTAGGTAATTTTGGGGTGCCAGGTGTAAATGATAATGGAGACCCTTTGATTGAACTTTGTATAGAAGGGAGTTTGGGTATAGGTAATACATATTTTATGAAAAAGAGAATAAATAAGTATGCAAGATATGATGCAGGTCGTAATGGCAGTAGTTTATTGGACTACGTACCGGTACATAAAAGACTATTGGGAAGACTACAAGATGTACATGCTTGTAGAGGGTCCACAGATATATCAGATCACTTTTTAGTTGTAGCTACAGTGAGAATCAAAGGTAGATGGGATACAAGGAAAATGGAAGCAGTAAGAGAGAGGTGAAGGTTTATAAACTAAAGGAAGAGGCAGTTAGGGTAAGATATAAACAACTATTGGAGAATAGATGGGCTAGTGAGAGTATAGGCAATGGGGCCGAAGATGTATGGGGTAGGTTTAAGAGTGTAGTGTTAGAGTGTTCAGCAGGAGTTTGTGGTTACAAGAAAGTGGATGTGGGAGAGAAGAGCGATTGGTGGAATGATTAATAGAGAGTAGTAAGAGAGAAAAAGTTAGCATATGAGAGGTTTTTACAAAGTAGAAGTGATGCAAGGAGGGAGGAGTATATGGAGAGGAAAAGAGAGGCTAAGAGAGTGGTGAAGCAATGTAAAAAGAGAGCAAGTGAGAGAGTGGGTGAGATGTTATCAACAAATTTTGTTGAAAATAAGAAAAAAAAGGAGATTGATAAGTTGAGGAAACCTAGGGAACAAATGGATTTTATTCTTAAAAATAGGAAAGTTGAATTATTAAATGGAAGATGGAGTGAATATCTTGAGGAATTGTTAAATGTTGATGAAGATAGGGAAGCTGTAACTTCTTGTATAGGGCAGGGAGGAATAACACCTTGTAGGAGTGAGGACGAGCAAATTGTGAGTGTGGGGGAAGTTCGTGAGGCAGTGGGTAGACAAGACGGATCCTACACAGATGGCAACAAAGAAATGAGTGAGGTACTGAAATCTCAATATGACTGTGTTCAGCGAGCCAATAATCAGTCTAAAGATAGAAAATCCAAATTTTTTTCATGAATGAGCCTCAAAACCCTGCCAATGTATGCCAAATTTCTGACATAACCTTAACTCCATTAAACTTTGAGAAAGCCATCGACGAGATGCCCATGCACTCAGCCCCAGGCCCAGACTCGTGGAACTCAGTGTTCATTAAGAACTGCAAGAAACCCCTCTCACGGGCCATAAGTATGCTATGGAGAAGGAGCTTAGACACAGGCGAGATTCCACAGTCACTAAAACAACGGATATAGCCTCACTCCATAAAGATCCCACCTTAGCAATAGCTAAGAACTATAGACCAATAGCTTTAACGTCCCATATAATAAAAATCTTTGAAAGAATTTTAAGAAGCAAGATAGCAAACCACCTACTCCCGAAAATTGCACAACCCAGGGCAACATGGTTTCAGAGCAGGTCGTTCCTTCTCTCAACTGCTAGATCACTATGATATGGTCTTAGATGCACTGGAAAACAAACAGAATGCAGATGTAGTATACACACATTTTGTAAAAGCCTTTGACAAGTGCGACCATGGTGTAATAGCACACAAAATGCGCACTATAGGGATAACTGGTAGATGGATCTTCAACTTTCTAACCAATCGAACACAGAGTAGTGGTAAACAGAGTTAAATCGGATGCAGCCATAGTGAAGAGCTCTGTTCCACAAGGCACAGTACTCGCACCTATCCTGTTCCTCAGGCATAGACAGAGATGTAAACCATAGCACTGGATCATCCTTTGCAGACGATACCAGGATCTGCATGAGAGTGTCATCCATTGAGAACACGGCAAAGCTCCAAGAAGATATAAACCAAGTTTTCCAATGAGCAACAGAGAACAATATGAAGTTCAATGAAGACAAATTCCAACTACTCTGTTATGGAAAACTGGAGGAAATAATAGCTAGGACTGAGTATACTACAAACTCTAATCACACAACAGAGAGGAAAAGTAATGTGAAGGACCTGGGTGTGGTAATGTCCGAAGATCTCACCTTCAAGGACCACAACAGTGCCACTATCACATCTGCGAGGAAACTGATAGGATGGATAACGAGAACATTCAAGACAAGAGATGCTAAGCCAATGATGATCCTTTTTACATCACTTGTTCTCTCTAGGCTAGAATACTGCTGTACACTAACATCCCCATTCAAGGCACGTGAAATTGCAGATGTAGAGAATGTACAGAGAACCTTTACTTCACGTATAAGTTCCATCAAACACCTAAACTACTGGGAACGCCTGGAAGCACTTGACTTGTGCTCGCTGCAGCGCAAGCGAGAGAGATATATCGTAATCTACACCTGGAAGATTCTGGAGGGACTGGTTCCTAATATGCACACAGAAATCACTCCATACGAAAGCAAAAGACTTGGCAGGCGATGCAACATACCCCCAGTGAAAAGTAGGGGCGTCACTGGTATACTAAGAGAAAATGCAATAAGTGTCCGGGGCCCAAGACTGTTCAACAGCCTCCCACCAACAATAATGGGCATTACTAGTAGACCCCTGGTTGTCTTCAAGAGGAAGTTGGACAGATACCTAAAGTCAGTTCCGAATCTGCCGGGCTGTGGTTCATATGTTTAACTGCATGCGGCCAGTAGTAACACCCTCGTTGATCAGGCCCTGATCCACCGAGAAGCCTGGTCGTGGACCGGGCCGTGAGGGCGTTGATCCCCGGAATACCCTCCAGGTAGACTCCAGGTGGAGTAGTTGGTGCTTTTATTTAATAAATGTATGGAAGAGGATAAAGTACCTAGGGACTGGAAGAGAGCATGCAT
The DNA here is from genome assembly GCF_038502225.1 of Cherax quadricarinatus. Lineage (NCBI taxonomy): Eukaryota > Metazoa > Arthropoda > Malacostraca > Decapoda > Parastacidae > Cherax > Cherax quadricarinatus. Next base: position 15,049,856 of record NC_091369.1, read on the forward strand.
ACTCCTCTTGTATAAAGGCTAAGGAGACAAAAAGAGTGCAAAAATTATAGGAGAAAAAGTCTGTTGAGTATACCTGGTAAAGTGTATGGTAGAGTTATTATTGAAACAATTAAGAGTAAGACGGATAATAGGATAGCAGATGAACAAGGAGGCTTTAGGAAAGGTAGGGGATGTGTGGACCAGGTGTTTACGGTGAAACATGTAAGTGAACAATATTTAGATAAGGGTACAGATTTTGTAATATTTATGGATTTGGAAAAGGCGTATGACAGGGTGCACAGGAAAGGGGGTCAATGTGGCAGATGTTCCAAATGTGTGGAATAGAAAGTAGGTTATTGAAGGCAGTGAATCATTTTTACGAGGAAAGTGAGGCTCAGGTTAATGTAGGACATACTCTAACCTGAGTATGGTGACATCACACATCCTTAGACAAGGATGTGTGATGTCACCATGCTTGTTCAATATATTTATAGATGGGGAGATAAGAGAAGTGAGGCAAGTGAGGCAAGAGGTGTGGAGTTACAAGATAATCTAACACAAATTGGGAGTTGTCACAGTTGCTCTTTGCTGATGACACTGTGCTTTTGGCAGATTCTGAAGAGAAGTTGCAGAGGTTGGTGGATGAGTTTGGTAGGGTATGTAAAAGAAGAAAATTGAAAGTGAGTATAGGAAAGAGTAAGGTTATGAGGATAAAAAAAAAATAGGTAACAAAAGATTGGATACCAGGTTGGAGGGAGAGAGTATGGAGGAGGTGAAAACATTTTAGATAAGTTTACAATAATTTAATAATAAACAAACATAATGAAATATATATTTATCGTTAGATTCGGAATGAATCTTGCGAAATTATTGTATACAGAAGTTTTCGCTTGACTCATTCGGCAAGTAGAACGTTGCTATTTAAACCTAAATCGCAAGTTTTACCTGTGTGGCACGACATTATATATATATATATATATATATATATATATATATATATATATATATATATATATATATAAATGCATATAAATGCAATATAAATGCAATAAATGCATTCCCAAGGGATGACAACCTCGTCCGTCTACCCCCTAGGGCGACAAACACCCGCCGGGCAAATGCCAACAACAGGACACCCGACACCTCAAAAATCAGAGCCCCAAATTAGCAAAAAAATAAAAGAGGGTAATACTATTGGAGCTTTGAGACTTATAACCAGTGAGGATACCATCGCTCTGAAGGACAAACATCCACCCAGGGCTCCCAGTACCAACATTGACCTCCCTGACATTGCAGCAGGCGAAGAACATCTAACCTTACAGGATGCTGATGTGTATAAAGCTGCTATGTCATTTCCACAGGGTTCAGCAGGAGGTTTCACCGGTTTAAGGCCTCAACACTTAAAACAAATACTCAATCCAGCACTTGGTGAGGCTTCAGAGAGGCTGCTGTCTGAGCTCACCAAAATTTTCCAACCTGTGCCTGGCTGGCGGTGTCCCAGAGGCCATCAGACCCTTTTTCTTTGGTGCCTCATTGTGTGCCCTCCGGAAAAAGGATGGCGGAATCAGGCCCATTGCAGTGGGTAATGCCCTTCGGCGCCTAGTCGCCAAGGCTGCGGTAAGAAGGGTGAGTCAAGAGGCTGCTGCAATGCTGAAACCAACTCAGCTCGGTTTCGGCGTTCAACAGGGCTGTGAAGCAGCTTCCCACGCAGCACGAGTATATATCAAAAACATGTCCTTGGTCAAATTGGACTTTGCCAATGCTTTCAACTCAGTCAGAAGGGATACTGCTCTCCAAGCAGTTTATAGAAACTTCCCTTCCCTTTATCCCTTCATAGAATCGTGTTATAGTGTGACTTCCAAACTATTGTTTGGGGACCATGAAATTGACTCGTGTGAGGGCGTGCAACAGGGGGACCCTCTCGCCCCCTTTCTATTTTGTTTGGTCATCAAGGAAGTCACGGAGGCACTCTCCAGCGAGCTCAATATCTGGTTCCTGGACGACGGTACCCTAGCTGGCACAACAGAATCTCTCCTGGAGGACATCAGTAAAATTAAAGACATGGGAGAAAGCCTGGGCCTTTCTTTAAACCCCACCAAATGTGAAATAGTTTCTACCAATCAACAGATGATCCAGAATATTAGTACCGTTTTACCAGGAGCGCGAACCATTGATCCAGCCAATAGCACTCTCCTCGGTGCTCCTCTTGGGTCCAATGCCATCGATCTGATCCTAGGAAAAAAAGTCTCAGACCTCCGGACGATGGAAAGCAGGATGAAAGACATTGACACACACGATGCCTTCTACCTATTCACCAGGTGCCTGTCAACCCCAAAACTTACCCATTTTCTGAGATGCTCCCCAGCCTTCAGCAGTCCAAAACTCAAGGAATATGACTCTCTCCTGAAGGCCATGCTAGAGAGTGTATTGAATCTTTCCCTTGACGATGGACAGTGGTTGCAAGCCTCACTTCCGGTCAGGCTTGGAGGGCTAGGAGTACGCAGATCCTCCCAGATTGCTCTACCAGCTTTCCTATCCTCTTCCATTGCATCAAACGAGTTGATAAGACAAATTCTTCCTGACACCCTCAGTGACTCAGCAGGAATAGAAGACCCTAGCTATGTCAGTGCCATCACCGAATGGGAGACTCTTGCTGCTCCAGCACCAAACCCTAGTGCAGCACTGGCTCACAAACAGTCAAGCTGGGATAGCCCAATTGCTGAAAAGGTCCTTGCCAACATGCTCAGGGCTGCAACATCAGATAGGGAGATTGCCCGTCTCCAGGCTGTGAGTGCACCTCACTCCGGGGACTTCCTCCAAACAGTTCCCATATCGGCAATGGGAACGCGACTCGACCCTAAGACCCTCCGTATTGCAGTGGCTCTGCGCCTTGCTGCCCCAATTCACACAGAATATATGTGTATTTGCGGCGAAGTGCAAGCAGACCAATACGGTCTACATGGTCTTAACTGTTCCAAAACCAAGGGCTGGCATGCAAGACACAATGAGGTCAACGACATCATTAAGAGAACCCTTGCTACAGCTGGATGCCCTGCCGAGAGGGAGCCACGATCACTTGCAGCAAACAATACCCACAACCCAGCAAACCGCCCCGACGGGATCACCATCTATCCTTGGAAGAATGGCAAGCTCTTAGCATGGGACTATACCTGTGTGTCCACACTGGCTGACACCTATATCCATCACAGTGTGGGGCGACAGGGAGGAGGTGCTGACCACAGGGAGGAGTACAAGATCAGCAAGTACAGGGACATTAGCCAACAGTATCAATTTGTCCCAGTGGGATCAGAGACCTTGGGATCATGGGGAAAAAATGCCACACGTTTCCTTAAAGAATTGGGTTCCAGACTCATCGACACCACCAGGGACCCAAGGGCAGCCACTTTCATGTTCCAGCGCCTCAGCGTCGCCATCCAGAGGGGAAATGCTTGCTGCATACTTGGCTCGCATCCAGCCTCGGAGGAGCTGGAGGAAATTCATGAGCTTTGGTACATTGTGCCATTGTATTCATGTTTATGCTTTTTTCTGTAAATGTATTTTGTTTATTAATAAATGTTCATGTAGAATATTAAATATATAGGGGGTAGTAGGAGAAGAAAATATTCAAACAGCTCCGGGAAGAACCTTCAGTTTTCTGTGAGGTACGTTTATTGTCCTCTCTGAGGATGAGGGTCCCCATTCCAGCTATAGAGGTGGTACTTCCCTATATATATATATATATATATATATATATATATATATATATATATATATATATATATATATATATATATATATATATATATATATGTGTGTGTGTGTGTGTGTCGTGCCGAATAGGCAGAACTTGCCATCTTGGCTTAAATAGCAACGCTCATCTTGCCATATAGGACAAGTGAAAATTTGTGTATGCAATAATTTCGCCAAAATCATTCTGAACCTAACGAAAAACATATATTTCAATGTGTTTGTTTAGTATTAAATTATTGTAAACAAATCTAAAATATATTTAGTTGGGTTAGGCTAAAATAAATTGTTCTTGTTATAATAAGGTTAGGTAAGTTTTCTAAGATTCTTTTGGTGCAAAATTAAAAATTTTTACATTAACATTAATGAAAAAATATATCTTTAAACTTATAAGAGAAAATTTTAGAAAGGACTTAATTTTAAATGAGTTCTTGCTAATTGGTCAGTTTTACATATTCGGCACGACATATATATATATATATATATATATATATATATATATATATATATATATATATATATATATATATATATATATATATATATATATGTATATAATATATGGATAATAAACTTAATTAAACTGTTACTGGCTCACCCCCCATCCCTTGAAGGGGAAAGGGTTATTGCTACATGGAATTGGAACTACGTTTGATTTTGCTGTCTACCTCATATAGTCTTCCATTCCCTCGAAGCTAAAAGACCTCGAAGGATACAAGGCTTCCTTAACAACACACAACAGTAGCAACAACCACAACAACAGCCATAACTAAAACAACTGCCACCACAATTACCACCATAATCATCACAACAGTAACCACAACAAGTACAGTTATTGAGGCTAAAACGTTGTGTAGTTTTAAAAATAGGTTAGATAAATACATGAGTGGGTGTGGGTGGGTGTGAGTTGGACCTGACTAGCTTGTGCTGCTGGATCTGGTACGGTGCTCCATCCTTGAGTGGGGATGACCAGACTGGGTGGGTCATTGGGATAATCCGGGGGGAGGGACATGGACCTGCTCCGCATGGGTCAGTAGGCCTGTTGCAGTGTTCCTTCTTTCTTATATTATGTTCTTAATTAAGACAAAACTATATTGTATATGTAGCCTAATATATTAAACAAAATCGGCTATATTAAGTGAATGATGATTTCGCTTATTCCATTGATTTTGGACATAAATGGTATAAAATACCGACACAATGGAAATATAAACACATATGCAGTATAATGTGATCCTTTATTGACTACGTTTCGCCTACACAGTGGGCTTTTTCAAGTCACAAACAGATCTACCTGGGGTGGAAGGGACTATAAATACTCGCGTCCCTTCCACCCCAGGTAGATCTGTTTGTGACTTGAAAAATCCCACTGTGTGGGCGAAACGTAGTCAATAAAGGATCACATTATACTGCATATGTGTTTATATTTCCATTCCACTGATTTTATTTTCACTTAACAGGTACGCGAGATAGAATGCATTTCAGTTTCAATGTCAATGTCTACGGAGTCGTAGTACTGCCGATAATGAAGCCTGGAATCGAGGCTGAGGGACTGATTACCTCAAACTCCTCTTCCCCTTATACCTTCATGCTTTGTATTGGACTGATGAGAGTAAGACACATGTGCAACATCTGGGTATCTTTATTGTAGACGTTTCGCCATCCAGTGGCTTTATCAATACAAATTCCAGGACATAACTGGAATTTGTATTGATAAAGCCACTGGATGGCGAAACGTCTACAATAAAGATACCCAGATGTTGCACATGTGTCTTACTCTCATCTTGTCGGTATTATATACCATTCGTACACATATTGGACTGATGAAGCCCATGTGTGGCGAAACGTTTCTTCAGTAAAGATTCCCATATGTTGCATAAGTGTCTCAAGTCTTCAACTTGTCGGTTTTCAAAACCATTCAGTACTGCCGATAATGTTATAGCAAAGACGAAAGCTGCAGAAAAAGCATTGTACGGTGACGACTTTTCGGTCATACGTGACAAGCTGCTTACAGAGCGAAACGTTTCATTGGGCAGTAATGAAGAGAGAGTGGGAGGGAGAGAGAGAGAGAGAGAGAGAGAGAGAGAGAGAGAGAGAGAGAGAGAGAGAGAGAGAGAGAGAGAGAGAGAGGGAGAGAGTGGGAGAGAGAGAGAGAGAGAGAGAGAGAGAGAGAGAGAGAGAGAGAGAGAGAGAGAGAGAGAGAGAGAGAGAGAGAGAACTTCTATCTTGAAAATGTGTCGGTCAGTGCAGAGCTTTCACAAGCTTTTCAATAAACCTTGAGAAAGCTGTATAAAGCTTTCTGTAAAGGTATCCATCAGTGACCTAGGTAGTGCAGGTGCTGCAGGACCTAATTATGGGGTTGGTGGTCTCATTACTGCTCGGCCAAGCAGGCTGTTAAGGTTGGTGACCGGAATATTGTGTCGCTCGTCAGAGTAAAATGTTGTTACTTATTGTTCTCTATCCCTCACCCACGCCTGCTTCACCCACGCCTGCTGCTCCCTCACCCACGCCTGCCTCTCCCTCACCCACGCCTGCTGCTAACTCACCCACGCCTGCTACTCCCTCATCCACGCCTGCTGCTCCCTCATCCACGCCTGCCTCTCCCTCACCCACGCCTGCCTCTCCCTCACAAACGCCTGCCTCTCCCTCACCCGCGCCTGCCTCTCCCTCACCCACGCCTGCCTCTCCCTCTCCCGCGCCTGCCTCTCCCTCACACACGCCTGCCTCTCCCTCACCCACGCCTGCCTCTCCCTCACCCACGCCTGCCTCTCCCTCACCCACGCCTGCCTCTCCCTCACCCACGCCTGCCTCTCCCTCACCCACGCCTGCCTCTCCCTCACCCACGCCTGCCTCTCCCTCACCCACGCCTGCTGCTCCCTCACCCACGCCTGCTGCTCCCTCACCCACGCCTGCTGCTCCCTCACCCACGCCTGCCTCTCCCTCACCCACGCCTGCTGCTCCCTCACCCACGCCTGCCTCTCCCTCACCCACGCCTGCTACTCCCTCACCCACGCCTGCTGCTCCCTCACCCACGCCTGCTGCTCCCTCACCCACGCCTGCCTCTCCCTCACCCACGCCTGCCTCTCCCTCACCCACGCCTGCCTCTCCCTCACCCACGCCTGCCTCTCCCTCACCCACGCCTGCCTCTCCCTCACCCACGCCTGCCTCTCCCTCACCCACTCCTGCTACTCCCTCGCCCACGCCTGCTGCTCCCTCGCCCACGCCTGCCTCTCCCTCACCCACGCCTGCTGCTCTCTCACCCACGCCTGCTACACCCTCACCCACGCCTGCTACTCCCTCACCCTCGCTTGCTACTCTCTCACCGACGCCTGCTACACCCTCACCCACGCCTGCTACACCCTCACCCACGCCTGCTACACCCTCACCCACGCCTGCTACACCCTCACCCACGCCAGCTACACCCTCACCCACGCTTGCTACTCCCTCACCCACGCCTGCTACACCCTCACCCACGCCTGCTACTCCCTCACTCTCGCTTGCTACTCCCTCACCCACGCTTGCTACTCTCTCACCCACGCCTGCTACTCCCTCACCCACGCTTGCTACTCTCTCACCCACGCCTGCTACTCCCTCACCCACGCCTGCTACTCCCTCACCCACGCCTGCTACTCTCTCACCCACGCCTGCTACACCCTCACCCACGCCTGCTACTCCCTCACCCACGCCTGCTACTCCCTCACCCACGCTTGCTACTCTCTCACCCACGCCTGCTACACCCTCACCCACGCCTGCTACTCCCTCACCCTCGCTTGCTACTCCCTCACCCTCGCTTGCTACTCTCTCACCCACGCCTGCTACACCCTCACCCACGACTGCTACTCCCTCACCCACGCCTGCTACTCCCTCACCCACGCCTGCTACTCCCTCACCCACGCCTGCTACACCCTCACCCACGCCTGCTACTGCCTCACCCTCGCTTGCTACTCTCTCACCCACGCCTGCTACACCCTCACCCACGCCTGCTACTCCCTCACCCTCGCTTGCTACTCTCTCACCCACGCCTGCTACACCCTCACCCACGCTTGCTACTCCCTCACCCTCGCTTGCTACTCTCTCACCCACGCTTGTGGGTGAATGGACTCATACGACGTTATAAACATTGACTGTACCTAGGACTAGTGTGTGTTGATGCTTACCAGCACACTCAACTGTTAACGTGACGTGATCAGACCTTAGCTGCCACTTTACTACTGGAGATGAAGTAATCAGTCCCTCAGCCTGTGGAGAAGAGGTGATCAGTCCCTCAGCCTGTGGAGATGAAGTAATCAGTCCCTCAGTCTGCGGAGATGAAGTAATCAGTCCCTCAGTCTGCGGAGATGAAGTAATCAGTCCCTCAGTCTGCGGAGAAGAGGTGATCAGTCCCTCAGCCTGAGAAGATGAAGTAATCAGTCCCTCAGTCTGCGGAGATGAAGTGATCAGTCCCTCAGCCTGTGGAGATGAAGTAATCAGTCCCTCAGTCTGCGGAGATGAAGTAATCAGTCCCTCAGTCTGCGGAGATGAAGTAATCAGTCCCTCAGTCTGCGGAGATGAAGTGATCAGTCCCTCAGTCTGCGGAGATGAAGTAATCAGTCCCTCAGTCTGCGAAGATGAAGTAATCAGTCCCTCAGTCTGCGGAGATGAAGTGATCAGTCCCTCAGCCTGTGAAGATGAAGTAATCAGTCCCTCAGTCTGCGAAGATGAAGTAATCAGTCCCTCAGTCTGCGGAGATGAAGTGATCAGTCCCTCAGCCTGTGAAGATGAAGTAATCAGTCCCTCAGTCTGCGGAGATGAAGTGATCAGTCCCTCAGCCTGTGGAGATGAAGTAATCAGTCCCTCAGTCTGCGGAGATGAAGTGATCAGTCCCTCAGTCTGCGGAGATGAAGTAATCAGTCCCTCAGTCTGCGAAGATGAAGTAATCAGTCCCTCAGTCTGCGAAGATGAAGTAATCAGTCCCTCAGTCTGCGGAGATGAAGTGATCAGTCCCTCAGCCTGTGAAGATGAAGTGATCAGTCCCTCAGCCTGTGAAGATGAAGTAATCAGTCTCTCAGCCTGCGGAGATGAAGTGATGAGTTCCTCAGCCTGTGAAGATGAAGTAATCAGTCCGCAGCCTGCGGGGATGAAGTGATGAGTTCCTCAGCCTGTGAAGATGAAGTAATCAGTCCCTCAGTCTGCGGAGATGAAGTGATCAGTCCCTCAGCCTGTGAAGATGAAGTGATCAGTCCCTCAGTCTGCGAAGATGAAGTAATCAGTCCCTCAGCCTATGAAGTCCGAGGGACTGAGGTAAGAAACCCATGTGTGCCACATTAAACATTGTACATCTTTCGAACAGCTGATGTAGCCATCCCTTGAAAACATTTTTTTCCTATGATGGACGCTTATTTACACAATGTGTTGCATGGTTAATATAACTAAGGTACGTGGCATAACGTTTGCCTTGTAATATATGTGTTGTGAGCTGAAGTCCTGTAAATAACCCGTTTTTCCTTACTAGTATAAACGTTGACCTTTTTTGAGTTGGTGACATCCTAACAAGTAATCATTTTTAGTGAATATCTTCTCCAAATGATTATTAGCTTGCCAGTATAATGTTAGTCATTAAGTTAAAGGTCTATCGACTGCATGCGTGTTATTAAGGCTGCAGTTTACCTACTTAAACTTTCAGTGTTTATACACAGAAATTTATACACCACTGTGTACACGCCTCGTGATGAATATGTTCCTTGGTGTACACCTCTTGCTGTACACACATCTTAGAGTACATAGTACATGCCTCTTGGTGTAAACCCCCTCTTGGAGTATACAATTCTCTGTGTGCGCACCAAAGTGGAGTGGCACTTGTCTAGGAACCAGTGGAATTTATTCGAACCAAAAAATCTGAATGTAGGCGACTTTCGTGACTATATAATAGAAATATAATACCTGGAGAATATCCAGTTTAAAAGGAGACATCTACACCCTTTGGCGCCGAACAACGGGAGACTAAAGTAGGAATATAAATAAAGCAACAGGTGACCTCTTATCAACAGGCACAAAGCAAGCAGCAGCTTTGCAAAATTATTAGCAGTAGATTAGAATCGATTGAGATACTTTTGCAATATATGGTAATCTTTATTGAAGAAACGTTTCGCCACCTGATGGCTTCATCAGTTCAGTACAAAGCAGAAAGGTGTAAGGAGAGGAATAGTTTGAGGTAATCAGTCCCTCAGCCTGGAATCAATGTGTTCAGAACCTAGGGCGATAGATGTTGCTAATTTAATACTTTGCTTACACAGCCAAGAAACTTTTTCCTTATGTTAACAATTTACTCTATGTAAAAATATCAGAGTATTTCTGTTCTTGAATATTAAGTTGCTATGCTTCCTTGTTCTCTTCCTGGCTCCTGCAGTCTGGAGAATTAAATTAATAATCAATTACAATATCATTACAGTGACAAGAAATAACTCATAGGAGTGTAATTACTTAAGGACTTAATATTTTAAATGGCATCACATTGAAATATATATTTCCATTTTATTTTGGAGTCCTCCTCCTTTTTCAAAGCGTATTTCTAGGCCTGTTAAACTAGAGTTTAACAGGCCTAGAAACCTCCCCCGTATTCTAGCCCTGTTAAACTAGAGTTTAACAGGGCTAGAATACGGGGGAGGTTTCAGTTCAATGTGTATCGCTTAGCGTATAAACACTGAGAGGGGCGATATATCTCTCGTTGTCAATAAAATAAGAATTAATAAATCAATATTTTGTTCACAATGTTAGTCCAATGGAAATTTGAGGTCTTAATGACCCACATGAAGTCGATAGGCTTTATTTAAGAAAGTGCTTTGATGTTTATTGAAGTTAGTTGTTTCCGGGAGTATACCTGGAAAGGGTTTCGGGAGTCAGTGCCCTCGGGGCCCGGTCTGAAACCAGACCTCGTAGTGGATCAAGGTCTGATCAACCAGGTTGTTACTGCTGGCCGCACGTAAACCGACGTAAGTACCACAGCCCTGCTGATCAGGCCTCGTAAATCATGTGGCTTGTTGATCCACACTTGGCTTCGTGATCCACACGACTTCAAGTGACCTCGGGCACTCGGATACGCAGCTCTGGCGAGACTCCATAGTGAATTCGGATAGAAAACAGCAGGTCGTGGTCGTGAGTGGTGGTGGAGAGTAGTGTTATGGTATGATCGTGGCTTCTCACAGGAAAGAAATCCAACACTGAAATTAAGCAATGGATATTTCTTTTCCTGTTTCGTCATCCACGATTGCATAATTAATAATAACTTGGATTCAAAATGTTGAGGAAAAGAAATATCCTCATTGCCAGGTTAAAGAATAATATATCAGCCATTAAATCAAGCACTTCGGTGTCTCTCGAGAAAAAATTATATAAAAAATATATAACTGATGGTGTTTAATGTATTATTAATTCAGAGTGATGGTTTATCTGGAGAGTTTATCTGGAGAGAGTTTCGGGGGTCAACGCCCCCGCGGCCCGGTCTGTGACCAGGCCTCCTTAGGTCAGTGTCCCAGGATGCGACCCACACCAGTCGACTCACACCCAGGTACCCATTTTACTGATGGGGAACATAGACAACAGGTGGAAAGAAACACGTCCAATGTTTCTACTCTGGCTGGGAATCGAACCCAGGCCATCGGCGTGTGAAGCGAGAGCGTTAACCACCAGGCCACCAGGAAAAAAAGTCTTCGGAAGCTACTCTTTAATTTGTATTAAAATATATCAAAGTTGTATGTATTTCAGTCATAAAAAAATATTTTTATCCAGGAAGACGAATATATCAGATTGTTAGTTTCTAGTTAACAAAGGTACCTGTTAGTTGACACCTGTACTGTTGTGTGTGTGTGTACTCACCTAGTTTTACTCACCTAGTTGAGGTTGCGGGGGTCAAGTCCAAGCTCCTGGCCCCGCATCTTCACTGGTCGCTACTAAGTCACTCTCCCTGAACCGTGAGCTTTATCATACCTCTGCTTAAAGCTATGTATGGATTCTGCCTCCACTACATCGCTTCCTAAACTATTCCACTTGTGTGTGTGTGTGTGTGTGTGTGTGTGTGTGTGTGTGTGTGTGTGTGTGTGTGTGTGTGTGTGTGTGTGTGTGTGTGTGTGTGTGTTGACAAATGGTTTTCTTGCTAGTGACCTTAATAACCTATATTATGATAAATATTACTATCACTATAGACTCAGTTACTCCCAACAAACTCTTATTACTGTCCAACAACTACAAGTTGTCATACATCAGCTACATCCTTTCTATGCACTCCTACTACAAGTATTTCTTACTACTACTGAGGACTAAAGGAAAGACAGATACAGAACAAGCTGAAATTTTAACAGTAACATAGGGAAATGTTGTCAAATTTAGATGTACTGTTGTCGATACGTGACAGCTTCTGTGGACTAAAGGAAAGAAAGTTGTGGAAGAACCTCTAATCGTGACAATACTAAGAATTGTCACACCTAGACGTATTGTGGTCAATACGCGATCCGAGAACGATATTCCGGAATGCAATAAACCTCTTTCTCAACTCATGGCAGAGGAATTCTACTTGAACCTCTAAGAGGCATTAGACTTGCATTTCAACTCCCTGGAGAGACCTCAACCCACCTGTTAGATACAAGAACAGGAGATCAAAATCTCCAACAATTTAGGGACCTTGATGTGGGTGAGTTGCTCAAGATCCCAGGAATTGAAAATATCTTCCCTTCTCTTGTATCGAATTTGAGTGCCTCTGTTTCATACTGGCGTGTTTAGCACCTTCCCACGAATGTAATAATAATAATAATATATATACAGAAGTACAGTGCCTGCACTCTGAAGGAGGGGTGTTAATGTTGCAGTTTAAAAACTGTAGTGTAAAGCACCCTTCTGGCAAGACAGTGATGGAGTGAATGATGGTGAAAGTTTTTCTTTTTCGGGCCACCCTGCCTTGGTGGGAATCGGCCAGTGTGATAATAAAAATAATAAAAATAATAATAATTATACCTAAGATTTGAAGCCGATCAGATGAAGCATTCTTAATTTGTCTTAGAGAAAAAGTACCTTAAAAAATTTATGCAATAGTTCACTCTTTCTTTTAAGATAGATATACTTAAGCTGAAAGTCTGAAGTAAATAAAAATGGGTATTTTTTCGTTATCTCATAGGAACCAATATTAAATTTGCTTGCCTAAAATTGGCAAATTACACCCATATAGACCATTCCTCTAATTAATATACACGAACTCAAGGTTGAGGCCGATTACAAGAGTCACTCATTATCACAAAGGCTCTCAGGCGAACAGCAAAGTGAGCCAAAGCCCTATATTAAATTACCGGCTCTAGCACAGCCGGGTAAAAGTGTAATAAACTTGGTTCTTGCGAGATTAAAGAGCATCGCCCGCCATGAAGACTGGTTTCCAGGGAAGGATGGTTCCCAGTTTGTATGAAGAAAAATAAAAAAAACTGATCTTACTCTTATTCGAATTATTCCCTTGTATGTAACATATACTAGAAAATAACATAGTAAAAAAAATTAAGTTTTTTTCACTCAAGCTTAATAATTAACATTTATTGTAGATTATAGATAACGATTCATATTTCCTAAACTATTAATGAGAATTTCGCAGTAAATGTTTAATGCAAATTGAAATGGTTTAAATTATTGTAATAATTTAAACCATTATATGTAAATGAATGTAATGACTTAAATCTAAATTTAAACCATTGTAATGTTTAAATATTTAACTTGGCAGTAAAATATCTTAATGACTCAGAAGGTATGATGCTCCAGAGATTTTAGAAATACACTTTGAAAATTTGGAGTGTACGAAGTTCACATAAATTTTACAACTTTCTTATTAGATAGGCTAAAATATATCCAAGATTTTAACTGTGTACATTAGGAAATTTTCACCTATACATCCTATACTGCCCGAAATGCCTAGCCATGCTAGGTGTTCTAGTGGTACACTCTGTAATTATTATTTTACTACATGTAAACCACACAATAACCAAATTCTGTAAACTCAGCATTGTAATCCTTATAGAGAATAAACTTTGAATTTGAATAAAGTTCATGAGTTTTGAGGTTTTGAAGCCGATCCAAAAAAGCATTCTCAAATTAGTGAATGGAATTCATAATTTATTTAATAAAATTGTCAAATTGGAACTTACACTGCTCAGTATCAACACGATCCAGCGATCTGAGCAAGACACACATGTACTTTAGGTTTGAAGTCAACCGGAAGAGGCATTCTCCAGTTATTTCAGGGTATACAGCAATTAATTTAGCTGTTTTTATTGAGAAATTTGCATCTACACATCTTAGTTTTATAAGTTACGATCCCTAAGATGCGTCAGCCATTTACGATTAAAGTTGTTCTAATAAAACATTAAAAATACTTAAACTGAAAATACGGCATTTTCAAAATAAAAATGCCAGATTGGCACCTACATATTTTAATAACTTTCTCAGTGTTAGCCAGAAGAAGTTTTTCAATAACACAAGAACCGTAACTGGAAAAAAAATCTATATAACTTCGACGAAATGGCATCTGTACCTGCAAATAGTTGTGTAATTTATTACCTAATGATAATACATATGGGTAGAAAATTTGAAGCCAATAAGTGGAAATCAGAGAAGAAAAAAATAGACACCCACTACGGGTATGCCTAATGAAAACATTTTGCGCACCTATGCCTTTCAATAATGTTTTATCTTACTATTGAAGAAATGGTAGTAGTCTGTAATTAGGTTCAATATAGGTTCCTTGGTGCAACAATGTCTTCAACGTATCAAGTGCCTTCTCTATATATTTCTATAGTCTTCAGATTATGTTTATTACATTGATAAAGCCACTGGATAGAGAAAAATCTACGAGAAAAGATTCCCTGATTCACAGCTCAGAACTCATCTGCCTTGGAAGTATAGTATGTAAGGGGTTGAGCCAGTGACTCCAGTTAACTGGAGGGCCAGGACTCTGAAAGAACAGTCGTAACGGCTGAGGTTGAACGCTGATTGTTTGAGGTTGTAGGCTGGAGATTGTACATTGGGCGTCGGATGTTAGAGGTTGGAAAGGGACATCACTTGTATGTTTTCATATATTCCTTTTACTACCACTAAGCACTACTACCATCAATACCGCAGTCACAACTACAACTGCTACTGTTACTGCTACAATTAAAGCCATTACTAATGCCACCACTATTACCATAACTGCCATAACTACTAACAACACCGCTAATTTATTACCACTGAAAATGCTAAAATTAGTATTATGACTACTACCCACTATACTCCTACCACAACCGCTGCAAACTACAGGTACATGCATATATTACGATAATATACTACCACAACTTACGATAACTACTGACACCACGAATACTATATATAACTACCACCACCGAAATTTCTTCAGTTATTACTACCACAACAACGATGATACCTATTACTCTTAATGCTACCATAATTACTACCATTATAACTACTGCGATAACTTCAACAACTATTACTAATATCATCAGGACTACCCCGACAACTCTCATCGTTAGCACCATAGCTACTACTACCCCAGCTAACACCACAATCACCACCACAACTACCACCACCACCACCAGAAACATCGCCACAAGCTACTCGCAACCCATTCAGCTCATTACCTCTATGAATTCTGTTCTGAAAAAGGTGAGAATGTAAACAAATGGCGCCATCTTTTCATAAGCTCCTCATTTAACTATAATACTCGCAGACAAATGGCCAGCAAAATAATTTCCTGCCCTTTAATCTTGCCTATAAATTACAATAAAATTACATTTGTACCCAGTTACATGAGAATGCAGGCTAGTTATTTTAATTGATGCCTGCGTAATAGACAATATATATAGACCATTATACTGATGTAGAAGCCCAGGTAATTGCAGTATATAATAGAAATATATTCAAATGATGATTGTTTTCTTCCTCTCAGGGGAAAGGGAAGTACCTTGATGCTGGCATGGGGCTCTTGATCCAAAAAGTTGAAGTTACTATTCTCTCTCTTAAATAAAATCTAATTACCACTGAGGATAAGACAAGCAAATACATAGGATATTTTAAATGTGGATATGTTACTGTCTTAGGACCTTGATCGATCCTACATCCTGTCAGCCACCGCATCCGTCGTTGCCATCAAGGGTATTTGTAAACAGCACCATCTATTTAGTTCTGGCTAACTGATGGCGAGTTGGACTTCCATTTCGTTAAGCGTACTACGGTGTGTCTATGGATCACGCGTTACTCTAGTCGTCTATGCTACAGCCACATTTATATTCTTTGAGCATTGTTGATGAACGTCTATCAGTTCCCTTACATGATATTAATCACAATGACCACATGGTGTAGACTTCGGCTGTAGACTCTGGGAAAATGGGGGAGTAGGCTGTTGCCTGTTCAGACTTTTTATGTACTTAGAGGTATGGTTGCCACAATGGTACTACTGACATGAGTGTTGTTGGCTGCGGCAACATACACAGACCAAGTACTTCTACTGGGTGTGCACTGAAGGTGTAGTATTTGGAACAAAAAGGGGTTCTGCATCTGCATATCCGGATGAAGGGCGCGTAAGTGCAAGACGTAGGTACATTCCATCTCATCAAAAAATAAAACTTGATAAGCTGAGGACTCTCAGTCAGTACTACGTTTTGGTATGTTCATTGTGGCGTGAGTAAAAATGCGTCAGGTTCTCCATAGGAATAAAGACACTGGTTAATACAACGTTTCGTCCAGTATTGGGCGAAATGTTGTATTAAAAGCACCCCTCTTGTTGGTTTCTGTCATTGTTTACCTAGGTTCTTGTTAGTGGACTTCTTGCATAATTTTAAAGAGTGTCATTGTCTGGTTTTCTGCAGATACTGACTCACTAAATCGTAATCACATGATTGCATACAAATTACGGAACGAGTTTGGGGTTGAATCCTAAGTTTCACACGCCAGTGCGTTAACCACAACTCGGCAAGCTGGTTCAATAAGATTCCTGTAAGAACCTGCATTTGTAGTTACAGTGGGAACCATGATAACCTCCCTATGGTGTACATGAGTATTAGGTAAGTGGACAATGATGTAACCAATGTGACATTTTATTGCGGCAACGTTTCGCTCTCTAGGAGCTTTGTCAAGCCGCAACAGATTGACATAAATATACCCAACTGAATGAACCTTATTAGAGGCAGCTGGCCGAGTGGTTAACGCACTGACCCGTTAGTTTTAAGACTCACTTGTCATGGGTTCAATCCCCACCCGTTTGATACTGTCTGGTGAACCTTACTGAAATATTCAGTTTTGTGCTGCGTAGGTGCTAACTTGATATTTTTAAAGGAAAAAAACTGGAATTATATTCCATTCGATAACTTTCGAATGCCGGCTCTGATCAGCTGTAAATTATCAACGCTGATATTTAAATGGAATTAAAAATAAGTCGCACTCTGTACAGGAGGTGGGTTGGGTTTATGGGATCCAGTATATATTTTTCTTCGACAGAACAGCTCTCTAAAGAAGTCGAGATGCATTAGTAAATGTTCTCTCGTTCAGTATTAGACTTGCATTGTCACGATGCTGTTTCTGGGGACCGAATGTTCCGTGGCTAAGTCGATAAATTAGA
The DNA here is from genome assembly GCF_038502225.1 of Cherax quadricarinatus. NCBI lineage: Eukaryota > Metazoa > Arthropoda > Malacostraca > Decapoda > Parastacidae > Cherax > Cherax quadricarinatus. Next base: position 15,067,197 of record NC_091369.1, read on the forward strand.
CACATGTGCAACTCTTGGGTATCTTTATTGAGGAAACCTTTCGCCACACAGTGGCTTCATCAGTCCAAACGTAGGAGAAACTTGAAGAACAGGAGGAGAATGAGGTAATCAGTCCCTCATCGACTCAAGGTTGAGGGACTTATTACCTCATTCTCCTCCTGTTCTTCAAGTTTCTCCTACGTTTGGACTGATGAAGCCACTGTGTGGCGAAACGTTTCCTCAATAAAGATACCCAAGAGTTGCACATGTGTCTAATTTATCAACATGTCGGTTCTCTGAACCATTCATCTACGTGGCTAAGTCGTTATAGTCGACTATGACAAGAACACTGGTTCGAACCCCAGTGCTCCTGGGGTTTATGAAGATCATTTTATTGAACCATAAACATTTTCTCATCGTACTCCTGTTTCCCTTCCTGTTATTCACCCTCTTCCTTCCCTTCCACCTTTTCTTTTCAATCCTCCTCCTTTCCCCCTCTTCTCCCTCATCCTGTTCCTCCTTTTCTTCCATTCTTCTTTTTCTATTCCTCTTCCTCCTCCCCACCTCTCCCATCCCTCGGCTTCACATATTCATGGCAGGCAGCGTATCCGACACGACCAGCGGCTACACAACGCGAGTACCAATAGCCTTGTGGAATGAGTTTTCCCTTGCAAAGTGTGGGTAATGTTGATAGACGGGCGAGAGTGCACTCGCTGTTACCACACAGTTTCCTTCATATTATATTCACAAGGGAGAGAGGGTGCCTTTATGCTTGTGATCCGAGGAACTAAAGCTATTATCCCTCCTCCCCTTCCATGGATCAAAACTGATTACCTCCCATTCTCTACTAAGTGTGTTTCCATTAAGCAATAATAATAATTAAACAATTAAAATAGACTGAGCAATGCGTGTTTTCAGCGGGAGTCAGCGGGTGTCAGCTGGCGTCAGCGGGTGTCAGCTGGCGTCAGCTGGCGTCAGCTGGCGTCAGCGGGTGTCAGCGGGTGCCAGTGGGTGTCAGCGGGTGTTATTGGGTTTCAGAGAGAGTTAGTGAGAGGGAGTGTCAATGGGTGCCAACATTAGAGCAGGTGTGATCGGGAAACTACCAGTGAAAGAGGATCAAACGAAACAGCAAGACTGGACATTGTATTCACTCTGAGCAAATCTGCCATAGGGGATATTGAATATGAAAGACATCATCTTGGTGCTAGTGACCACACAGGTCTGTGTTACGAGTACCTTTCGGAAGTATACTAGGAGAGACCACGGGAAGCATGAGAGAAGCCAAGCTTGAAAAGAGGAGACTACACCGGCATAAGGCTGTTCCTATATGAGATCCACTGGGAAAGGTAACAGAGAGAAGACAGTTAATGGGATGGGGGTATGTAGCTGGAAATGCGTGGAGGCAGAGGAAAAATTCGTATGCAGCAGCAAAAGAAGCAATGGAAAGAACAAAGTGAGCCCTGGTTCACCAAGAGATGCAGAGAGGCAAAATCTATGCTAGAGCATAGAAAAAATATAGAAGGCAAATAACGCAGGAAACCAAAGAAGTGATCAAAAGAGCCAGAAACGAATATGCGTTCGTAAGAAAAGAGACCAAGGACCAATTTGAGAAAGAAATACCATCATAGACCAAATCTTGCCCATAGTTGCTACTCCGCCACATCAGGGTAAAGACTACAGCAAAGAACCAGGTGATCCAGTTAAAGAAGGGAGAACTCAGGATTTAAAGAGGTATTTGTAGAGAAAATTGGGACGATGCTAGAGAATCAAAGTGGTAGTGTGCACCAATGAGTGCTAGACACAATACATACGGCAGGAGGAGCTAGTTAACTCGAGGACAATGAGATTAGATATCTTTCCGTTGGTCCTAAGAGAGGGAGTGGAAGCACTGTGTGAGCCACTAGCCATATTTTTCAAGCTAATCGACACAGGACAAATGTCCACGGTGTGAAATCGTCCAATGTAGTCCCAGTATATAAGAAAAGGGTTTAAGACATAGCATTTAACTTAACAGTGTCACACACATGCAAAGAATGCGAGAAGAGTGGAGGGGCTCCTGGGAAAAAAAAGAGTGGATTTACAAACGACAATTATTGATGGTAAATCATGTCTTACGAAGCTACAAGAGGGAGATTAATAGTATAAAATACGGGCACAATGAAAAAATACACACACATACAATATACTGCGATCTCTTATTGATTACGCTCGCCCACACAGTGGGCTTTATCAAATTACAAGAGTTCTACAACAAGGTAACGGAGAGGGAGGGGACGGGAGGTGAGGGGAGGGAAGAGGAGGGAGAGAGACTGCATGTTTTTAGACTCCGGGAAGGTTTTTGACACAGTATCACAAACTAGATTGGGACTACGGCTAGAGAAGCAAACAAGAATAATGGATAAGGCACTGCAATAGAGCACTTATCTGGAAGGAAACAACGAGCAGTTGTCCGAGAAGTGGTATTAGAATGGGCACTGGTGACGAGAGAGGTTCCACGAAGATCAGTACTAGGACTGTTACTATTTCTTGTTTACGAGAAAGACATTAAGGCAAGGATTAGAAGGTATCCCTGTTCAAAAATGTGAAACCGATGAGAACAAAAACAGGAGAGGACCAGGAAAATACTACAAATGAACATGGATGGGTTGCAGGCCTGGTCTAGGGTGTGGCTACTAGAATAAAACCCCAGCAAATGCAAAGTTACGAGGCTTCGGGATGGGCACAAAAGACAGCAGATGGAGTACAGGTTCGGGAGGGAGGACGTAAAGAATTCAAACTTCACTCAAGTAGGTGGGGATAAAGAATGGCAAAGCATAATACCATGCCTGGAGTAATACACAGATAACCCACGTATATGAGAATGTAACAATGTATAGATCATGTCTTCTAGGGAGCACGTAAACCGAATTAACTCCTGGAGCAAACGCGCTTAAGGCTAGCCTAAGATCAGCGTCAGGCCCATATTAGAGTATGCAGCACCAGTTTGGAGCCTCTGCCTCATGTATAAAAAACACTAGAAAATACTGTGATTCGCGACGAGACTAGTCAGAATGTAAGAGGCATGTGCTATGAGGAGAGAGTATGGAAGCTAAACCTGAAGACATGAAGGGAAAGAATAACTAGGTGTTATATGATAACATGCAAGATATAGAGAGGAATTGATAAGTTGGACAGGGACAGATTGTTCGATAGACGGGAAACAGGAACACGAGGGAACAGCTGGAAGTTGAAAACACGGATAACCCTTAGGGATGTTAGGAAGTATTTCTTCAATCTTAGATTAATTAGAAAGTGGAATGACTTGGACAGTAAAGTGATAGAGGTAGAATCCACGTTTAGTTCTAAGAAGTGGTATAACAACGCTCTCGAAGTAAGGAGTGAGCACAGCGAAGAGCCGTAGCCAGGAGCTGCGATTCGACCCCTACAACCACAAATAGGCGAATACATATAGGTGAGCTCACACACTCACAAAATTAATTTTGTAAAATTCACTGCCATTAGCCGACTCAATCATCCTTTTGATTGGCTGCTGCGTAACTCTTCACAGTTAAGTCACAGAGGATGCATGTATTACGCTGACCTGGCACAGAAATATGCCAGGTTCTCAGAAACCCATAACAGAGCATGAAATTAACCTGGCGTACGTGTTATTAACCTCAACTCTAAACTATTCTTTATTTAATTAAACGCTAAACACGTATGGGTCATTCAGCCCAAGAAGTGGAGGTGGTTCGGTCCTCCGTCCGCTAATTACCGATCGGTCTCTGACCAACTAGGATGTTGGTGATCCAACGTCATTAGTTTGAAAAGTGTGTATTACATCATGTATGTCAACGTACGAAAGCGTTATACCCGTGGGGATCATTCAGCGCGTAGTGGTGGAGACTCGATCCTTCGTCTAGTAAACGATGTTTGTTCTCAAATAAAAGATCAGGGATATTGGAGCTGTGAAATAGATGGATTGTCTTCCAAAAATTATCAAATGTATATTTAAATGTATTAATTTATTAATAAGAAATTTCATGTATAGATTGGAAAGGTCTCGTGTTTATAGTTTCTGTAGAAAAGCTAAAGTAACAGGTGGTAGAGGACTGTCTTATTTCCATTGTGGTCCTCAATCTTGTCCCCCAGGATGCTACCCACACCAGTCGATTAACACCCAGGTACTAATTTGCTGCTAGGTGAACAGGACAACAGGTGTAAGGAAATACGTCTAAATGTTTCCACCCCGCCGGGAATCGAACCCGGGTCCTCCGTGTGTGAAGCGAGAGCTTTGCCAGCAAGGCCACGGGGTCACCACCAGGCCACGGTGGTGGTGGTGGTAGTAGTAGTTGTAGTATCAGAGTGGGTGGTGGTGGTCGTAACAGGAATAGTGTAGTGGGTGGGGCTGTCGTGGCGGTGGGAACAATGGTAACAAGGCCATTTGTAGTGCCAGTTAGGGTGGTTGTTACAATCTGTTAGTGATATACAATCCCATTCTTTGTTAGTAATATTACAATCCCATTCTTTGTAATATTACAATCCCATTCTTTGTAATATTACAATCCCATTCTTTGTAATATTACAATCCCATTCTTTGTAATATTACAATCCCATTCTTTGTTAGTGATATTACAATCCCATTCTTTGTAATATTACAATCCCATTCTTTGTAATATTACAATCCCATTCTTTGTAATATTACAATCACATTCTTTGTTAGCAATATTACAATCCCATTCTTTGCTAGTAATATTACAATCCCATTCTTTGTTAGTGATATTACAATCCCATTCTTTGTAATATTACAATCCCATTCTTTGTAATATTACAATCCCATTCTTTGTTAGTAATATTATAATCACATTCTTTGCTAGTAATATTACAATCACATTCTTTGTTAGTAATATTACAATCACATTCTTTGCTAGTAATATTACAATCACATTCTTTGTTAGTAATATTACAATCACATTCTTTGTTAGTATTATTACAATCCCATTCTTTGTTAGTAATATTACAATCCCATTCTTTGTTAGTAATATTACGATCCCATTCTTTGTTAGTAATATTACGATCCCATTCTTTGTTAGTATATTACAATCCCATTCTTTGTTAGTAATATTACGATCCCATTCTTTGTTAGTAATATTACAATCCCATTCTTTGTTAGTAATATTACAATCCCATTCTTTGTTAGTAATATTACGATCCCATTCTTTGTTAGTAATATTACAATCCCATTCTTTGTTAGTAATATTACAATCTCATTCTTTGTTAGTAATATTACAATCCCATTCTTTGTTAGTAATATTACAATCCCATTCTTTGTTAGTAATATTACAATCCCATTCTTTGTTAGTAATATTACGATCCCATTCTTTGTTAGTAATATTACGATCCCACTCTATGGCAAGTTTGTTATTTTAACCCACTTGTTGACACTGAATGGTTAGCTGCAGAAAGCTACACGGTGGAGGGAGGGGACACTGGGAAGAGAACCTTCTGCTTCACTTTCCTGACCTCAAATAGCAAATTATCATGGCAGAATTATTTGCTTGATCATTTACCTCTTTATCTGAAGCTGCATTTAACATGGTAGAACTGCTAGATCATTTACTTCCTACAGTACGGTGAAGCTTTCAATGAAGAGCTTTTATGACGTTTGACCCACAATAGAGCTTTGTCAAGTACAGAAAAACATCATTTTATTTGACAATAGAAAGGACAAGTGTCTCCTGACACGGGTCTTCATGACATAGATGATGCATATTACAAAAAAAAAGTCATGCAGAAAATACCGTTTTACATTGTTTCAATCACCTTAAAGTGTCTTTAAATTACCACTTATGGGTTTGGGTCACTATCTGCCTGGCATAAAACAAAAATACTCCTGCAGCGCAGTTTTCCTAGCGCATAACTTTCATGTTCATAAAAGTAGTCATGCATTTTTCTTTTTTTCCCATTAGCCTATTTTAATAGCCTTTATAATAGCCCTATCAGCAGAATTCTGAATAGCCCTATTAGCAAAATTCTGATTGTACATATTTAGCTTCCCTTCCCTTCCCTCTTACAATTTTCTCTCTTTACAAATCCATCATTCCTTTGACATTCCCCTTCCCTCTCATATTTCATCCCCTTTCCTTTCCAAACCTTCACTAATCTATCCTTCCCTCTATAACCGTCTGTAGTCCTCTATGACTTCCCTCGCCTCTTTCAAACCTCTCCTCTCTCTAATGTCCTCCTCTCTCAGATCTCCCCCTCTCTGACCTCAGCCTGCCTCTCGAGTGCCTCACAGGTAGCAGGTGGCTCAGGAGCCGTTAATGAGCTGCTGACGTTCTCATATGCTTGCTTAAGACGTGTACTTAGCTGCATATAAAAAATACTTATCCTCTTAAGAAAAATCCATACTGATTTTTCCCGCAACATTCTTTGTTAACCAGTGAAATTAGAGAAAAATATCTTGAGACAGAGGTACAATTATAAGCGGAAAGACAGGAGCATATACACGAGTATGTGTGCGTTTAATATATATATATATATATATATATATATATATATATATATATATATATATATTATATATATATATATATATATATATATATATATATATATATATATATATATACGTTTATATATATATATATATATATATATATATATATATATATATATATATATATATATATATATATATATATATATATAAATTCTCTTTTACGAATACATGAGGGGTCCGTCTCTAGTGCAAATTGTAGGATCCATAGCCTCGGAGAAGTGGATTAAAATGGCTTCAAGGAAAAATATTTGGATTTTTTCCTGAAGCCGTTTGAATATTCCACTTCTCCTACCACCCCATCTTTTAATATTTTTTTACTAATAGGTATATTTTATTACATAATATGGTACACATGACTTAAAGGATACATTGCTGGTACAAAAGAGACATATATAGTTCATGAGGTTTGAGGGATACATTTAAAGTACATAGTGTTACGTGTTGGGCATGCTGGGGCGCATGCCCAAGATACAGCATGCATTACTCTTCTGAACAGCAACGCTGAGTCGCTGGAACAGACAACCAGCTGTCCTGGGATCCCTAGTTACCCTGATGAGTTTGCCCTAACCATTTAATGAACTTAGATGCACTCTTTTCCCATGGGCGAAGGGTCTCTGTGCCTTTGGGAACAAACATATATTGATGGGCAGGTTCACCATATTTTCTAGACTTCTGGGAATCCCTGAAGCTGGTAGGTGCGCCTCCTTCCTCCCAGGTGTATTGGAGATGAGCACATGTGTAGTCCCACACTACCTGCTTGATGTCTGTCCAGGCTTGATGGGTGATGCCATCTGAATGTTTTGGGTTACCATTAGAGCTGCATTGTTAGAATGGCTACCTCATTGTTGGGTATCCGGCTGTTGTGAAGCTCCTCTTGATAATGTTATTAACCTCTTCATGCCGTGCAGTCTTTCCCTCGGATCTACGGCAAGCAAGACTATGGTACCCGTACCAGTCTGCTAATTCACTGCCGGCGAGAACAGGGGCGGCCCAGCAAAGGGCAATGCCAATACGTATTGTCCATGGGTTAAGACTTGTGCCAAGGGAGGAACTGTGAACAGCCAACAGGAAGGGCCCCTGAATGAGGAGCCACTAGGAGCCACTTAAGCCACTAGGAGCCATTAGGAGCCACTTAAGCCACTAGGAGCCGCTTAAGCCACTAGGCCACAGTGCTACAAACGTCATGTGCCTGGTAATTACACTGAACATCCTTCTCCTGACGCGAGCACATTTTTTTTGCAGTGGATAGCTGTAGGAGCTAATTTCATTCTACTCCCGATCGGGCTACCAGTCTCACGAGCAGTACACATATTAATGCATCCATGAAACATGTGTTTTTAAACTAAATAACAAACAGGATGCAAATGTAGAAATACTAATTGAATCCTTATCAGAGTTTAACATTTCACGAGAAAATTTCGAACAGTACTTGACCAAACATGCACTAATTAAAAGCACTTCCAGTACGAAGTACAATCAATTATATCCTAGCATCAGGCTCAGCGCATTGCTTCCCAGGAACTTAAACATAACCATATATGAAAAAGTTAATATGAGAAGTCTCCTCCCCCACAGCCTTAGAGAGAATACACACACACACACACACACACACACACACACACACAGACACACACACACACACACACACACACAGACACACACACACAAGCCACTATACACAGGACTTTTGGTAACCAAGTTCGGGACCAAATTCCATGTTGGATACGTAAAAATTTTTGGTAGAAAAATCGAAAAATCTTACCAGTACGTTATGATAATATTGCAGCAAACCAGAAGCTTCTCGTTGTGTGCTGAAAGTTTGAAGCCAATCGTTAGAAGCGTTCTTCCGTAATCCATTCCTTTATTGGCGTATGCAAAATTGATAAAGTGGCACCAACAGTGCCCAGTAATTATGCACTCATCTATCAACTTAATAGACACTAGCACTAAAAAAGAATATGAGAACACCTCAGAAGAGGTGTTCTCATAATGTTGCATGGAAAGGCGCTTGGTCACATCTCAAAGTAAGCCAGAGTCCTATATTAAATTCTCAGCTTTAGCGCGGCAGAGCACCACAGTAATAAAGTTCACTCTTAAGGAACTCATCGCCTGTCGTGGAGACTGGTTTATACGTAGTTGGTATCCTGTTTATAGAGACTGATCTTCATGAAGCTCACCCAGATTATTCTCGTATTAGTGACACATTCTTTATAGCAGTAAAAAAAATGTAAACTAAGTTGTAGATTTTAAATCTAATTCAGTGATGGGTCATTTGTATAACAAATTTAATTCTGAAGGTGTATCACCTTTATATACAAATAACTCACACAGAGAAACTTATGACTAGTTAATGATCTAAGTCGTACCAAAACGTCGTTTTAAATTTTCGTTTCCTTAGTGAGCGTTATTGTTCCAGCCAAGATATTGTGAAATTATATTCACCTTTAAAACTAAATTTCTTAGTTCTCCAGAAAAGAATGAGTCTTCAGGGGACCTGGACAGGCTGCAAGCATAGTCCGTCAAATGGCTCCTGGAGTTTAACCCCAGAAAGTGCAAATGTATTAAGGCTGGAGGAAGGACAAAGACGACCACAGACGGAGTACATCCTAAGAAGTCAGAGGCTGCAAAACTCACTCAAGGAAAAGACTCTTGAGGTGAGTATTATACCAAGCACATCTCCTGAGGTGCACATCTACCAAATAACTGCTCCAGCATACTTGCGCCTGGCAAACTTGAGAACAGCGTTCCGACATCTAAGTAAGAAGTCATTCATTACACTGTACACCGTGTGCGTCAGGCTCATATTGGAGTATGCAGCACCAGTATGGAACCCACACCTAATCAAACACGTCAAGAAATTAGAGAAAGTGCAAAGGTTTGCAAGAAGTCTAGTCCCAGAGTGAGGGGATTGTCCTACGAGGAGAGGTTAAGAGAACTCAACATGACAGGACTGGAGGACAAGAGGGATAGGGACAACATAATAACTACATATAAAATACTGAGAGGAATTGGCAGGATGAATAGGGACAGAATGTTTCACAGATGTGATACAGCAACAAAGGGTCACAACTGGAAGTTGAAAACTCAGATGAGTCACTGGGATGTTAAGAAGAACTTCTTCAGTCAGAGTTATCAGGAAGTGGAATAGTCTGGAGAGTGATGTGGTGGAGGCAGGATCCATACATAGCATTAAGAAGAAGTATGACAAATCTCATGGGGCAGGGAGAGAGTAAACCTAGTAGCGACCAGCGAAGAGGCTAAGCCACGAACTATGACTCCACCTCTGTAGCCACAATTAGGCGAGTACAATTAGACGAGAACACACATCTCTAGAGCAGAAAGTGTGTGGACCTAGTAGCAAACAGCAAAAAGGCGAGGCCAGGAGCTATTGTGGAAAATCTCATTCGAATTTTGCAGACTGATACAAATTCTCTCCAGTTATGGGAGAAGGAATGGGGAGTCGAGGTGCCCACCATGCCTATGGGGGTGCCTATAGGGGTGGCACATTTATTATACACTTTTAATTTGTAAGACTTAATTTGTAATGAAGCCCATAGGCTGTTACTACACTACCTTCCACTGCTTACACTAATAGCTAGGCACCACTACACCCTCCACTCCCCAAGAAGTGCCCATGGAGATGCAGGAGCCAGTTGTTTAAAAACTCAGTAAGCAGTGGGCGACTTACCCGTACGATGGACCTTGTATTAAAGTTTTATTTCCCTATACCACGAGAGAGTAGCAGGTGACTCACGCAGGCATCTCTAGGTGAACAATTAGGTTAGGTGTATGAGGGCTACCTACCTACCTTCACCAGAGATCTACAGCTGCCACCATCTATCACACAACATTGCCCAATGAAAGAATCGAAGTACATATGAGTTAATTCAGTATCTATAATGGGGTGGCAGATTCTAGTCTGGATTCCACAATGACTGGACATGGAATACTAACCTTACCAATAAATGAACCCACAGACACCCTCTGTTCTACACAGCTATGACTCTACCCCTGCAACCACTAACAAATAGGGAAGTATACACGTACATACGATTGGTCAGATAAATGGGTTCTAGAATTCAGCCCTATCAGTGAAAGGTAATGAAGCCTGGGTTATGGGTGAGACCGTACACGGAGTACAGGCGCGGCGTCTGAGACAGCAGATCTCTCTCAAAAAGACCTAGGGGACGAGCATAGTACCTGGTATATTGCCATGAGGTCTCAGCCGAATAACCTCTTCCGGCAAATCTACTAGTAGCCTTCAGGAATCTCTGTCATTCCAGGCCGTTTTTTTTGTAACATGCCAGTAATGAAACTGCACTTTAAGCATTTTAAGAAAATTAAAAACGTGCAGAAGTATGCAACGAGGCTGATTCCAGAGCTAAAGGGTATAAGCTAAAAAGAGAGGGAAGCGTAACTGAATCTAAATGTCACTGGAGGACAGAAGATCCAGGAAAGACATGACAACATACAAAATACTCAGAGGAATTGAAATGGTAGAGAGCGACAGGATATTTAAGAGGCTGTAAACACGGACTCAGAGTCTTGATTAAAGAAAACAAAAGAGCTTCAAGAATAAAAGAAACATATTTCATCAATCTCAGTGTGTTCGGGAAGTGGAAAGATGTCCATGAACTGGAGGCAAGCTCGATACACAGTTGTATGAGAAGGTACGATTGGATCTAAGTTGTGTGGCTGAACCAGCAGTAAAGACCGGACCCCTGTAACCACACACACACACACACACACACACTCAAATACACACACACACACACACACACACACACAAATATACACGAAGAAAAACATGTATACTCCAAAAATTTAGGGAAGGAATCCACGTCTGGTCCAATTTGAGACGAAGAACCACGTTTTACGAGAAGAAAAATGCGAGCAAATTAGGCCTTCTTTGAGGAGTGAAATTACACACAGGAAAATTCAACACCAGGTATGTAGAAGTTATGTGGAAAGTCTTTTTCCCTTTTACACAGAGTTCTTGGTCTGTGGGTGCAAGGAAGAGGTGGTATGTTGACTTGAATGTTGGGTATGCTAGAGTTATGTAGATAGCTTAAGTCGGCGTATGCACCGTGGGAGAAGGGGCCAAGACTTAGTACGTGGTTCACGTATTTGTGTAGCAAGTATGATAAACAGATTTGTTGAAATGGTATGTTGTGTAGGTGTGGTGAACGGGTATGCCGGATAGGTATGCAAGACGGGTATGCGGGAAAGGCTTGCTAGAGAGGCATACTGGAAAAATATGCTAGAGAGTTATACAGTAAATGCATGCTAGAGAGGTATACAGAAAAAAAAATATGCTAGAAATTCATACAGGAAATTCATGCTAGCCAGATACACAGCAAAACTATGGTAGCCAAATACACAGCAAAAGTATGGTAGCCAGATACACAGCAAAAGTATGGTAGCCAGATACACAGCAAAAGTATGGTAGCCAGATACACAGCAAAAGTATGGTAGCCAGATACACAGCAAAAGTATGGTAGCCAAATACACAGCAAAAGTATAGTAGCCAGATACACAGCAAAAGTATGGTAGCCAAATACACAGCAAAAGTATGGTAGCCAAATACACAGCAAAAGTATGATAGCCAGATACACAGCAAAAGTATGCTAGAAAGGTATACAGGAAAAGCATGCTAGAGGAGTGCACAGGAAAAGTGTGTTAGACATGGATGTGTTAAGGTCAAAGAAGGAAAGGTGTGAGAGAGGAGTGTTCGGCGCAGATGTATAGGTCAGGTATGGTGTTAAGGTGGGAGGGACAAGTGTATATCTTGTGTGTAAAAGCCAGGTGAGCGGTCAGAAACATTAGGCAAGCATATTTGTCAGATTTGATTGGCGAGTATGTGAGGTACGTTGTGCAAGTATGCTGGAGACGTAAGTAGACTGTGTGTGTGAAGACAGGGAGAGAGATTAGGCAAGTGCACCAATAAGAAAAATCCCTGATGCACTTAAGCTAACTATAAAGCTTCAGAGTCCTTCTTGGGATGCAGCAATCCCTGAACAGTGAACCATCAACTCTGCCCTAAATGTTACAATGGAAGTCTCACCGCATTATATTCTTTATGTTATTGATAAGTAACTCCCTTCTGAGCTGTTGTATTAGCCACTTACACCAAATTACAATGGTGACTATTTCTCTACCAGCACACGTAATGCTAAGTTTATCTTCAAGAAAGACAGAGAAGCTATTACATAATCTATCGCTGAATTCTCAAGGACATCGAATGCCCATGTCAAACCTAGTAAGATCAAGTTTGCTTCTGAGTAGTGTTGCTGAATTTCAATAAGTCTTTTACAGTGCCTAAAATGGCTAAGAAATTTTAGATTCCTAACGTGTCGTCGAGCATATTCGTTGAAGTAGGAAGCTGGCGGTGTAGCTACTAAGCAGTGTAGAAAGTGTCATTTAGATCAAATGAAACGAGTTAGTGATGATGTTGAACTGCTTTCTGACCTGCCGCTGACCAGCTGACTGACATGACACCACCCGACTTGTCAGTATACCTTGAAGAACAGACACCAAAGATGTCACGTTTGTCACCAGAGAATTAGATGCAGCTTTACTGGGTGATAGTGTTCACTCTCATGGCAGAATTAGATATCAGTGCAACGACAATGCACTTTGGTAATTTTAAGTATTATTAAAAAGGCATTTTATATTTTATATATATATATATATATATATATATATATATATATATATATATATATATATATATATATATATATATATATATATATATATATAAGCAAATAAGTATAATTTAAGTCAGTCTCTGTGGCTCATGTCTAGACATGTCTCATACAATAACCATTACTTAGCGCGTTGCTGTTGCAGACTTCATATTTTTGCGTTTTTGTGTGATATTGTCCAGTGATTTTCATGAAGTTGTCTGTTGTGTCAGTTGTTAGAAGTGGGTATGCCATGTTCACTCTTATGTAGGAGATGGCATAATGAGCATCATATCCTGCTGTGAATAGGGTAAACTTACAGTCAGTTTGAATCTTGGAGTTTAATGGTTCAGATGTATCAGCTGTAGCTCAATTTCTTTTTTCTACAATTAACGGCAGAAATTAGTTTATCATTTTCCATCTATCTAGTGTAACCCACGATATGCCCAGACCAGGGCATAACACAAAAATATAAAGAAGCCTGGAGACAGGCATTGAAACAAGCATGTGTAGCAAATATAACGAATTAGAAGATATCAAGCTCTGATCATTCCGATGATTTGTGAACCCAGCCTCTTAATTCCCATAGGCACCTATGTGGATTTCTCGAATAAGGTTTGCAGCAGATTTCTCTGTTAGGGTCTCCTCTATGCAAAATTTTAACCAACAGTAACATGCCACAAAAGAGAAAATATAGTATCATTGGGATAAACAGTTCTGTCAGGCAAAACAGAAAACTGGCAGCGCCTGTGAGAGGCAGACATGACTGTCAGATTTTCACTTTTTAAAGTGTTTTCATCAGTTTTCTACCTGACTGTCTTTACTGGAGTGAAATGATGTTTGTGATTAAGAGGACGAAGTGAATTTGCTGGTAGTGGTAATGGTGAAAGTGAAGATGAAGGGTGAGAGATGAGATGAAGGTGGACGAAGATTTAGAGGAGAGAGAGAAGGTGGGGAAGGGTGGAGAGGGTTAACAGTAAGAGGAGCAGCAATAGTAGGAGGAGGGAGGAGGCAACAACAGCAGCAGCAAGATCAGGAAGATGAGGAGTAACAACAGGAGCTGTATGGGTACAAGGAGGAGGTGGCGGGAAAAGGAGAGGAAGAGAGGGAGGGAGAAATAGGAAGAGTTAGAGAAAAATGACAAAAAAATTCATTAGAATAATCTATACGTCGAATGGAATGATTATATAAAGATTTTTTTATGACATTTGGACAAACCAACGGACAGAGTACACAGGATCTGGTAAGAGAGTACAGACAAACTGACATAATGCTTAGATAATGACAAACCTCTTAACTACACACACCGTCCCCACACTAAATCACCATCTCTCTCTCTCGTTCCTTCCTATTCAAACTCGCTCATGGATTCCCACACACAATTCGACCTCCTACACAATACGCCACACGCTTGAACAGAATCTTCCCTTTCCTGCTTTCCCAACTCTCACAAGTCAAGGAGTATAAGCCTCTATAATTTCGCCAATAAACAGAGACAAGTCGCTTCTCTCTCCCGGGTATTAGCTAAATCCACAAGGAGAAATCGTCAGCAAACATTACTCCTTCCAGTATGACTATGTCTGTGTGTGTGTGTGTGTGTGTGTGTGTGTGTGTGTGTGTGTGTGTGTGTGTGTGTGTGTGTGTGTGTGTGTGTGTGTGTGTGTGTGTGTGTGTGTGTGTGTGTGAGCGCGCGCGCCTGTGTGTGGGGGGAGGAAGTCAGGGAAGGAGGAGGGGGAAGGGGTTAATTGAGTAATGGGCATGAAGTCTAATTAGTATACAATTGTCATTAACGCTGCATATATAACCTGTACACCACCAGTCTAGAATATTTTAACTCCTAAAATATGGTTTAAAGTTGTATTAAGTGCTTATACATTATACTTACACCTTTTCTTAGTATATATCCTGTATTTGGGAAAGGAGTGTACCCACCTATTTATACTCACCTGTTTGTTGAAGAGTAAGACACTGTTGGGTACTTTTATTGCTGATAAATTAGACACATGTGCAACTCTTGGGTATCTTTATTGAGGAATCCCAAGAAGTTGCAGTGTCTGACAGGTTTGTAGATGAATGTTTCAGAGAACCGACATGTTGATAAATTAGACACATGTGCAACTCTTGGGTATCCTCAATAAAGATACCCAAGAGTTGCACATGTGTCTAATTTATCAACATGTCGGTTCTCTGAACCATTCATCTACAAACTTTTATTGCTGACTCGGTCAATATAAAGATACCCAACTGCTGCACGTATGTCTTACTCTTCAGTTTATCGATATTATATACCATTATCAACATAACCTCTTTGTGGTTGAAGGAGTCGTCTCTCTAACTGTTCTTGCATCTGAATGAGCCATTTCCGGGTTTACTCCTTACAACCCTCGGTGACCTATCATGCAACATTGTTAAACCTAAAACGTATATAAAAGTAATTTGTTTTTGTATTGTTTAGAAAAACACAAATTGTCAACTTTTAACGCAAACTCGCTTTGTAAACGGGATTTTAAGGGGAAAATTTAATACATACTTAACGTATATATCTGTGAACAATTTCTATCAGATCGCAGCCCGGCCGTTTTTATTTATTGCCTGTTCAACCAGGGTGTTGTTGAAAGCCCCTTATAGCCCACATACCCACAACAGACTGGTTGGAGGTGGCAATACAGTTTCTTCTGGGAAAGCTTTTATATATGGTACGGCAATATTTTTGACAACGGATGTTGGTTCTGTATTCTCTTATTGTGCCTGTGGAGTCCTTTAATGCCATTTACAATATTGTGTTCTCAAAATGATGTGTCCTTTAACATTATTATACTCAAGTTTCTCACACATTCCTTTAGTTTTATGGAATGATCCACCTGCGTTTTAATAAAGTACAGAACGCTTTTGTTACTATGTTCTATTCGTTAAAAAAAACAATATCCATTTTATTCGGTATTTTAAATAGAAAATAAAGGATCCCAAATGCTGAGATAACCTCGTTTAACAAAGGAAAAGTTTTTCACAAAATTACAAACTTTTAGGCTACAGCACCGTAATGACGCTGTTCAGCCTCATTTCTTTTTCATAAGATAATCTCAAGGTGATTCAGTCAAAAACAGCATCCAGAAAACCCTAATTGTAAATAATCACACACATTTAAACTAAATTTTCTAAGAGATAAGCACACCTTTATTTACAACGTATCGGTCTATGGACTTTGCTACAGATACCTAATGTATTGATGTATGTGAAAGATCAAGGTCAGATAAGGAAAATATTATCAGTAAAGGGTTTCTAATGACATGCATTCATTCCCATTTGCCTCATTACGTTCTAATTAACGAGTTGCAATTTAAAGCCTAGTTTATTTATATTTTAAAAATGTGTATGCTTTCTTTAATATGAAAAGATTATTAAACTTTTCTTTTCAGATATTATTATGGCGTTGCATATTGTTTTTCACGGAAACAATTTATGAATGAACAAATAAATTTCACGTTATTCAAGCTTATCTTTTTCCCGTAGAACTTAAACTATTATACAGCATAACAAAATTCTGCTGAAATATGTGAGTATATTGTTCTGTCTTTTTCAGACTGTTTAAAAAGCTATTTTTCACATCTGTACAAAGGAAAACGCTGCTGATAACACAAAAAGCAAGAAGTACCCGACCGACACAAGTTAGGCGACCACTACTCTACCTCATCAATGTTTCGCGATGTGGTTAGGTTAGGTAAGGTTCGTCAGGAAACAGGACAAATGTTTCCTGACGCGGGTCTTAGTCAGATGATGACCCGCCTTTGGAGCTTTTGGTCATCTGACCGAGGCCTTCCGCTGGCTTACCGGTCCACCCCTTTAAAAATTATGGTCATTTATAACCAGTCTTTGGCGATGTGTCACGGTTTGATTGAAGGTCAGAATGCGATACCTTTATCTCCTCTGACTTCTACAATTCATCATTCAGATTGTCTTATCTGATTTCCTTGGGGGAAAAGAAATACTTCCAGACATCCCTATTACTCGCCATTCTCTTTAATGTCCAACTGTACCGATTTCTGCTTCAAGAACAGTCAACCATCCATAATACCAGGTGCACAGAGTATTTTATACGGCGTTATGTCTATCCTAGTCCCCTCCTCTGAGGGGACTAGGATAGACTAGGGACTAGGTCAGCATTACTGTTATGTAAGATATTTAGCATCAACCAGCAGCATCAGTCCAGCTGCAAGTACGGTACAGCTTTTCATTAAAACAAATCAAACGCATAAATATTTATTTAGTTTTTTTTTTTTTCAGATTATGCTCTTCCAAATTTGTCTAAAAATTTGCTGTCTCCAGCCCGAAAACTGGCGGTCTCCAGCCTGAAGAATGGCGGTCTCCAGCCTGAAGACTGGCGGTCTCCAGCCTGAAGACTGGCGGTCTCCAGCCTGAAGACTGGCGGTCTCCAGCCCGAAGACAGGCGGTCTCAAGCCCGAAGACAGGCGGTTTCAAACCCGAAGACAGGCGGTCTTCAGCTCGAAGACTGGCGGTCGCCAGCATGAAAACTGGCAAGTCTCCAGCCCGAAAACTGGCGGTCCCCAGCCTGACACAATGATTATATTAAAAAATAGAATAAATGAAAGGAAGACGAGTAAATTATAATAAATACTACTGCTAATAATAAGAAAGAAAATAAAAAATAAAAAACCCAGAAGAAATAGGAATGGAATGAAAAGTAAAAAAAGAGAAGAGGAAGATTATCAGGAGGAAGAGGTAGAACAACGAGGATAATGAGGACGAGGAGGAGAAGGAAGAGGAAGAGTAAAGGAGGAGGAGGAGGGGGAAAAAGAAGAGCAGAAGAGTAACAGTTATTGCAATAAGATAATTTCACACCCACAACAACGGGGAGAGAGAGAGAGAGAGAGAGAGAGAGAGAGAGAGAGAGAGAGAGAGAGAGAGAGAGAGAGAGAGAGAGAGAGAACAATACAAAGTTAAGTGCCAGACAATAACAATTCGTACCTTGCAATATAATTACCATGCCACGAGCATTATGTTAATTCTATTCACATTCCTATGGAGGACTTTTCCTCCACAAACTTTGTGTAAACAACTAAAACATTGAGCACTTCGTTCAAAGCTGTCATCTCAGCTGTTCAAGAATTATCCTGTTAAACTAGAATTTGCTGCTGAAGTGGATAGTGTACTGGTGACAGCGCGATGACTGGCCCTACTGTTCTTGACTTATTGGTATAGCCAGTCCGTAAACATTATATTTACTATTAAAAATGTAAGGTTTAATTCGTAAGGTATTTGAACAGATCACAAACGGATAGAGTATTGTGCATATTATATCTGTTTTGTAGCCTCTGGTGGCTGCTATATTGTGTGTGTCATATCTATACAGTACCTGGTTGCGGTCGTTATATATTAAACATATTATCTATTCTTTGGCTTTTGGAGCCCAGTATATTGCTCGCATATCCGTCTGTTGGCGGCTACCCAACGGAGGGATATTATGCTCTAGGAACTAGACCCTAAAATTATAGAAATATTTTTAGGTAAATGTTAGCCATGATTTTTTTTTTGTCATTCATTTTAGGTAACCTGTGCATGCACAGGTTTCCACGCTGTTGTGTCACCTGTGGCTCTATAAATGTATTACGGTGCGAGACATTCAACAACGCCAAGCTCATTTTCCTGCGAGATTGTCAAATTCCAAATCTCGTTTCCTCTCCGCCTTTCTGCCTCACAGTACTGTTATTGGATTTTCGGGCGTGTTTACTTACCTGTCAGAACTCACTTGTTTATGGTACTAAAGGTCGAGTCTCAGCTCCTGGCCCTGCTTCTTTACTATTCACTGTCTGGGTATATTTTTCCTCTTCGTTGGCAAAGGCGTACCTTTCCTTAATACTATGTGGAGAGAATACCTTCACTCCTACCACATCCGTCCAGATATTTTCACTTCCTGACCTCTCTCAGGCTGAAGAAATGTGTCCAGACATTACTGTTGACTCACTAGTGTATTCTCGACTGTGCTCTCGTGTACCTTAAAGAGTATCCTCTCTACCCTATTAAGTTCTGTGTATTTTTGCTCTTTGCCATCAGATTCAGTTGTTTTAGCCAATCCTCACAGTTCGTTCATCTTATCACTGGGATTAGTCTAGTTGTATAGCTATTTAATTCCTCCAGTTTCTTAATATGCCATACCTGGTCTGGGTTCCATGCAGAAGTTACACCCAAGATGTGTCCTTTTTGTCATTTATAGGATGCATGTGAGTCTGCGTGCTTTCGTGCGTGCGTTCGTGTGCGCGTTCGCGTGTGTACTCACCTACCTGTACTCACCAATTTGTGGTTGCAGGGGTCGATTCATAGCTCCTGGCCCCGTCTCTTCACTAATTGCTACTAGGTCCTCTCTCTCCCTGCTCCATGAGCTTTATCGAATCTCATCTTAAAACTTTGTATGGTTCCCGTCTCCACTACGACACTTTCCAGGCTATTTCACCTCCTGACAACTCTGTGACTGAAGAAATACCTAACATCTCTTTAACTCATCTGAGTCTTCAGCTTCCAATTGTGACCCCTTGTTCCTGTGTCCCATCTCTGGAACATCCTTTGTCCACCTCGTCTATTCCGCGCAGTATTTTATATATTGTCATGTCTCCCCTGACCTTCCTGTCTTCCAGTGTCGTCAGGTCAATTTCCCTTTACCTTTCTTCGTAGGACATTCCCCTTAGCTTTGGGACTAGTCTTGTTGCAAACCTTTGCACTTTCTCTAATTTCTTGACGTGCTTGACCAGGTGTGTGTGTGTGTGTGTGTGTGTGTGTGTACTCACCTAGTTGAGGTTGCAGGGGTCGAGTCCAAGCTCCTGGCCCCGCCTCTTCACTGTGTGTGTGTGTGTGTGTGTGTGTGCGCGCGCGCGCGCGCACACACACACACACACTCATCTAGTTGTGGTTGCTGGGGTCGAGTCACAGTTCCTAGCCCCGAGTCACAGCTCCTGGTCCCTGTGTGCGTTTCTCTAACACCACACCTCCAAATTAATAACACTAATTTTTACATCAAGAACCAAACCCTAATTACAACGACACAAATAATACATCCCCCCCAACAACCAGGACATCAACCGTGACCATCAACACAACTAAGCATGCCAGTATACTCTTACTTATCCGAGGTAGTTAAATGACTCGCATTCATCCTATTTCGTAAATGTGATTTATTATTGCCAACTAGCTTTAACATAGCCAGGGTAAATTGGTGAGTATAGAAAAATAATTTATTCCTTAGATGAGACCAGTTGAAATTTTTCTTCCCTAGAAACTAACAAAATACTCACGTTGATTTATTTAAATAATTTTCTACAGATATAGAGTATCTAATACTAATATTAGGCTTTGATCCCATGAAATTTCTAGTCCTGTCAGGTAGTGTAGTCAATATTTCCTCCAGTAAAGTTCCCAAAATTTGTTATGAATTTATTTTAATAAAATTTATTAATATGTATGCTTCAGGCAATCATTTAAGTAAATAACTAATATTAGTTAAATAATTATATTAATTCACCCACACAACTCTTTAACTAGTTTCGTCGATTTTTTTTTTTTTGACGTGAGATAAATAAAAAAAATTGGGTCTATATGTACCGTAATTAACACATCAAGTATTAAGCACAACATAGGAGCTTTGTCCCAAGTTGTGATTTCCAGAAGTTGTTCCAGGATGTCATTTTCTGGAGCAACTTCTGGAATCGTCAATGGACTTAGTATAGAAGCTATTTCTTACGGTGAATTATTCTGTTATCGCACACTGTACAGCATCTGTGGCACGAGATTGACGATAACACACAAGGCAAACTAGGATTAGTTCATCTATTTACTAGGACCCTGGCACAGCCATGCGTCCTTCATGCAGAATCTCAGTTGGCATTTCTCACTGCTTAGGAGCTTGCTATTAATATAGCAACAAAACAGAAGCAGGATGATACACTTCTGTGTGCTGGAGCCACAGTCCATCTCAGAAGCAAACACAGTCAGTATTTCGACAATAACTTAAATACATTTTGGAGTACTTAAGCGATATGGAAAAGGTTACACACAACAATCTAAATGGTGAGTTTCTTGGTGCTAAAATTAGCAAAAATTAGCTTAATTTTTTTTCTGGCCTAGCATGGCAATGGATGTTTCTGCTCAGGTTTAGATATGAGCCAGTTTTCACATAATGAGAAAACTTACTCATTTTATAAAACGAGCCAAATTATTCCTAAAACCAGTATTTGGTGATCACTTCTCCAGACTTGTTAATGGTTCTTGTGGTCCTTTGTCTCTGACTCATACGGGTAATAAGTAACTCTTTACCATAATGTACATACCTATTTGCTTTCGCAAAGAAGTACCAATGCAGTGAATCAATGGACAGCCTCCTGAACGAGCTCTGTTTTTTTTGGCACAAATGGAGTGTCTGAGGAAATTAAATCAGGCGAGGGATCGTGCTTTACATCTTAAATCTATGGAGATCTTCATTTGTAGCTGGGAACAGTCAGTAGTCTTTCTCTCGTTAACATTCAGATTCCCTGGGTGTACTTGGAATATTTCTCCACATCCTCAAAATTCATTTTACAGGGATAAGTGTATGACTATGTATATTAATATAATACACACATTTACCTGCAGGTCATAAATCAAGTAGATCCTGAATGTGATATTTATGATACATATAATGTACATAGGCATATTGTTCACGTATTAACACCTACAATGTACAAAACAAAGGTTAGTTTGTGTCTGATCTCACAAAAAAAGTAAAGCCAGTCTGGTGATAATATTGCATTATTTTCAACGTATTTTTCGGAATTAAACATGGTTATTTACACTGGGTTGGCCGAAGTAGGTGTGAATAATGCTGTGCCTATCGAACCTGTTTAAGCTGAGGGACATTTCCTTCTCGAGAACGATTTAAAAGAGTTTTCCGTCCTTGTTCCTAAGCTAGAACAGCACAAAGTGGTGCCATTAACTAAATAATAACATTTCACTAACAAAAACTGGCATCACTGACCTGGTATTTGTCAAAGCTGGATCTAGTGATGGAATATGCCACAATTTTTAAAGGAGTGCACTGGTAAGCAAGAAGAAGGGATGAGCAAAGGCTCCAGTGGCGGGTCACTGTATGGCTAAGACCCGTGTCAGGAAACACTTGTCCTGTTTTTCTGACAAACCTTATCTAACCTAACATTGACGGGATACGATCAGATTTCGATACATTATTATTATAATCAAAAAGAAGCGCTAAGCCACAAGGACTATACAGCATAGATTTCGATACACAGGGTCAAGATTTCTGCATTTACAATCAAAAGAGATTTAATAAGATAAGGACTTGTGGGATTCAAAACGTGCCTGCAATTTTATAATATATTATAAACAAGAATTATTTATTTCGAAAGTTGCATCAATACCCCTTTATGGTCAAACTGACAAAAACTGAGACATGAAGACAAGGAAGATTTTCCTGAAAACAAGTGTCAGCAGATGTGCTGCCTTCTATATAACACTCCATACTTATAAGTATTTTTTATATATAATTTATATTGCGTCTATCAGGTACATTTTACGTATAAAACACCAATTAAAAAAATAAATAACATTTACTACATACGTTTTAAATAGATTGATTGGTATAAACCTTGGTAATAAATACCGACAAGTTGGTTTAGAAAGACACGTAAGCAAACACTATGACATATTTATTAGAAAACGTTTCGGTCCTGGGACCTTGATCACTTCTAACATACAGAGGTAGAAAGACATTATATATATATAGGCGGAGAGTGAGGCGTGACGCACGTGACCTGAGGAATGTCATAAGAACATAAGAATGGAGGACACTGTAGAAGGCCTACTGGCCCATGCGAGGCAGGTCCTTATCAAAACAACCTCTACTTATGATGAGGACGGGTAGACGATGAAATCATGTGACTCCTGTGTTGTTGGGTTGGTGGTGCTTAAGTATCATGTGTGCCAATGTTTTTGAAATTTTGTAGTTTCCAGTGTTGCGTTCTATAGTATCGGTGACGGCGATTAGTGAGGCTTCTAGGCACCGTCGGCGTCTGAGGTCTGGTTCGGTGAGAACGAGTTGTGCCTCATTCCATTTCATCAAATGCCCCGTGTAGTCTCTGTGGAGGACACAAGCGTACCTTACATCGTCTCTGTTAGAGGCATTTCGATGCTCATTCAGGCGGACTGCAAGATCTCTGCCTGTCTCGCCTACATATTTCTTGGGACAGAACCCACAGGGGATAGTGTAGACGCCTGCTGTAGAAGTTAGAGGTGTTGGGCTGCGTTTCGTAGTGAGGTCTTTGATAGATGATGTGTTTATGGTGGAAACGTTGATGTTACTCATAGCAAGTGCCCGGCGAGTATTCGTGGCAACATCACCACATGGGAGTACTATGAACAGCTTAGGGGGCTGTTCCATGGGCGGTTTGTTGAGGAGAGCTTGTGCCTTGAGTCTGCAATCTCGGATGAAGAAAGATGGGAACTGAAGACGTGTAAAGGCTTGTGTTATGTAAGTGCATTCTTCTTCTAGAAAACAAGGGCTGGAGATGCGAAGAACTCTCAAGAAGAAACCAATGAGGACTCCTCTTAGTGCGGGTGTCTTGGTGTGAATAAAAGTGTATAAGATCGTCCTTGTTGGTAGGTTTTCTATACACTATGAAGAGAAGTTTGTCACTGTCGGGAGATCTGCACAGTAGAACGTCGAGGAAAGGAAGTTTGCCATCATTTTCGAGTTCAAGTGTAAACTTTATTGATGGTTCAACTGCATTGATCTTGTTGAGAAGGGCCTGGATATTGAGACGTCTCGGATAGAAAATCAATACATCATCAACAAACCGCCCATGGAACAGCCCCCTAAGCAGTTCATAGTACTCCCATGTGGTGATGTTGCCACGAATACTCGCCGGGCACTTGCTATGAGTAACATCAACGTTTCCACCATAAATACATCATCTATCAAAGACCTCACTACGAAACGCAGCCCCACACCTCTAACTTCTACAGCAGGCGTCTACACTATCCCCTGTGGGTTCTGTCCCAAGAAATATGTAGGCGAGACAGGCAGAGATCTTGCAGTCCGCCTGAATGAGCATCGAAATGCCTCTAACAGAGACGATGTAAGGTACGCCTGTGTCCTCCACAGAGACTCCACGGGACATTTGATGAACTGGAATGAGGCACAACTCGTTCTCACCGAACCAGACCTCAGACGCCGACGGTGCCTAGAAGCCTCACTAATCGCCGTCACCTACACTATAGGACGCAACACTGGAAACTACAAATTTTCAAAAACATTGGCACACATGATACTTAAGCACCACCAACCCAACAACACAGGAGTCACATGATTTCATCGTCTACCCGTCCTCATCATAAGCAGAGGTTGTTTTGATAAGGACCTGCCTCGCATGGGCCAGTAGGCCTTCTACAGTGTCCTCCATTCTTATGTTCTTATGACATTCCTCAGGTCACGTGCGTCACGCCTCACTCTCCGCCTGTATATATAATGTCTTTCTACCTCTGTATGTTAGAAGCGATCAAGGTCCCAGGACTGAAACGTTTTCTAATAAATATGTCATAGTGTTTGCTTACGTGTCTTTCAAAAACAAATAGATTGATTAAATCAGTAATTAAAAATGCGAACTTCAACCAGTAAAATAAATCCCAATTAACGAATTTCTACGTTAACAACATGAATATGGGCAATTTATATACACCAGAAAAAATTTAATATCTAGATCTAGGCCTGGTCGTGGACCGGGCCGAGGGGGCGTTTATCTCAAGAATGCCCTCCAGGTAGACCATAAGGATTGCAGGGTGCAGGCAACAGATAATAAAAAGAAAATTATCCACACTAACTTTGCTACTCTGTTGCACGTACAGTGAATATTGGTGATGGGAATATACAGGTACTCAAGAACATCTTTGGCCTTTGCCTTCAGTACTCTTTGACAGTTCCTTTATAAGTGATGTACCTTACAACGAAGTGCCACAGGTCTTCTGTTTGTACGAATGTTCTTAATATATGGGTATTTTAACGTTCTCTAAATATCAGTTTCTTAAGAAACAAATCAAATTTCTGTGTCACGTAGTGACCTGGATGAATAAATTTGCCTCTTGAGATACCTACTACCTACATCGAACTTAGCTCATTTCTTGTTAAAACACACGAGTTTATAGAGATTCCACGGTTTTTTAATAAGAATTTTCCACGATTGATGAATTAACGGGTTCTTTTTATTACATAGATTCAACGGCATGGGATATCATTCTTAACATTCCTCAGGCTGGTGGCACAATTTTGTTCCATTTTTGCTAATCATATTTAAGTCATTGCAGGGTCTTGCAAACGATTTCTTATATTATTCACATCATTAGTGAATTCTGGAAAATACTTTTGTTAGAAGCTTTTCTCTCCAGTTACACAAACCGATACCAGAAACAAAATCTCGTTAGACTAACCTCAGAAATGTTCAAAATTAGTAAAAATAATAAGAATTTAATTATATAAGATTTCTTTACATTTCTGCTCATTCCTTTGCACTGTTTTGACAACTGTTTCTCTAGTGGTTGGGTGGATACCTCCCTGACAATCTGTCTCTGACTCACGAAATCGTAATGACACGATTGCAAACAAACCATACCACGGGTGGGATTTGAACCCTCGGTCAGTGTGTCTCAAAACAACAGACCGTCGCGTTAGCCACTGGACCAGCTAGCCACAATATACCTAGTTGGACGAATCTTATTGTGGTTAGCTGGTCCAGTGGCTAACGCGACGGTCTGTTGTTTTGAGACACACTGACCGAGGGTTCAAATCCCACCCGTGGTATGGTTTAATCTGTCTCTGCCTGTCTTCATTCCAGACTCTGCAAACTGAAGGAGTCTGGATTTTCTTACCTCAATTTTTCCCTTTTCTTGCTATTGCAAAGCTCCTGCAGACATATGGCGACAGTCCGAGAGGCCTAGAGCGACTCTTTTCATTTATACAATGGTTTTGTTACACATCCTGTATCTCTCGTTGAAATATTGCATTTTGCAGGTGATTCTACTTCTGGATACCACCAGTTATGCTGTGACTAATTCAGCCACTTTTATCACTAGTATTACTGCTACACTAGTATCACTAATACACTAATACTACTGTTATTGCCTCACTGTCAACTAACTGTCCTAAAGCATCTATCGAACAAGCATTAGGAATCCGTCGACTTCAGACTGCCTCCAGCTTCGTATGTAATGGCACCCTGCGCTTGCAGTGTACTTCACTGATTATACTGAGGAGTTTAATACTCAGAATGTACTTT
The DNA here is from genome assembly GCF_038502225.1 of Cherax quadricarinatus. Lineage (NCBI taxonomy): Eukaryota > Metazoa > Arthropoda > Malacostraca > Decapoda > Parastacidae > Cherax > Cherax quadricarinatus. The sequence continues at coordinate 15,093,725 of NC_091369.1, forward strand.
GTTCTATTCTGTAATAATTTTGTTTATAATAAACCATTGTATTCGGTCATGTATCGTTTGTCTTTTCAATTTCATTATTTCGAGTTATGAATTAATTCAGAACATCAAACAGTCGTTCTTATTTGTGACTAAGCATTCAATATATTGAAGGTTTGAATAAGATTTATTGGTAGTCTATGTTTCCTGAGAGGAAACATAGACTAGGGAAAGAGGGAGGAAGAAAAAGAGAGGCGCGCACGTGTGGGAGAGAGAGAGAGTTGATCACCTGAAAATGCTGGCTCACAGATGGCTCCAACTTCATCCTGTTCCCTACTTGTATGTCTCATAACAATAAAAATGCTTTCATATGAGCTGATGTAGGTAACAGCTCTTAGCTTGTCAATAAAGTTAGGAATCCTTAAAATGTAAATAGCTTGTCAATAAAGACAGGGATCCTTAACCTAACCTTGTCAGACCCTGTGTAGAAAAGAGAGACAGAAAGAAAGAAAGAAAGAGAAAGAGAGAGAGAGATATGCAGATAGAAAGACAGGAAAACAACATATTTCAATCCCTATTCCTGGGGTTTCCTCACCACAGGAAATATACTGAATACTGAAAAATAAACTAATATGAAACTGAGGTTAGGTTACCAGAAAGTTGTTTCATCCTTCTTAATAACAGAACGACAGTCGTGTTATGAGTTCAGGACGGTAATACCACTGACATGTTAAAACTCAGCACTGTTTCTAACATAACAGACTCTTACTAATTTTTTTCTGAAGCTGTAATTTGTGTGACGGATTATTTCTGCTCTCCCGCAAGTCAGCAATGTAATAGTTACCCTGAGAACGAAGAAATATCAAGTTTACGCATCTCACATTACCCCTGTGTATGACTTCTTTGGTTAAGCATTTAACACGAAAAGCTTGTATATAATTTCCGCAAGTGCACATATTAAACATTCGTATGGAATTCGTAAGAAGAAAAGCTATCAAAGCTAAACCTGTAGATAGCAAAATCTGTAGTCGAGATCTATATTGAAATTTGTAAAAATCATAAAAAAAAACATATGTTTAAGAAGGCAAATTCGCAAAACATAACATTTCTCTATTAAGGAAAACAATAAATGTTTGTCTGGGAAGAATTAAGTCTAAGAAACGTTTTTTCTAGGTAGGAAAACTCTTAAAAATATTAGGGAAGGAAAATCTGGGGAAAGATTGTTAGGTTGGGAATAAAATAGTTTACCTAGAAGAGGCAATAAAATATTCCGAACATCGAACAAAATATGAAATGTCATGAACAACGTTTTTCCCAGGAGAGAAATGAACAAAAAAATCCTGGGAGAGCCAAGAAACAATTATGTAGGAACAATCTAAAAAGTTTTTTTATAGGAAGACAAAGTTTTTCTAGAAAGGGAAAACCAAGGAACGTTTATCAAGGAGATACGTAAAAAAAATTCTCCTCTGTCGTCAGCTGTTGTGGACGGCAGGTCGCTCAGGCATTATTATCTAGTCTTTTAACTAATTTTTTCCTATTCGTACTTTCTAGTCTTCATTCTATATTCATTCTTCATTTCTATTTATTCTCCTTTCTTTTTTTCGTCTTATTCAAGTATTTTCTGTTCCTCGTCCTGCGTATGTTCTTGTTGATTCGCCGGTATTTCCCCGGCAGGGGCCTTTTCCAAGTGGTGGCCCCGGCCTTGGCTCCCTGTCGAGGGAGTGTCCGAGACCTAAGTCTGTCATGGGAGGAGGCACAAGTACCCCCTCATCGTTGGGACCAACTGTCCCCAGGCCTAGCCACATTCCCTGCCCTCATGGGGCTCGCAGGGACAAGCTAGGCCTCTCTGGTCTGCCGTCCCCGCCCCAAGGAAGCTAATGGGAATGACAATATATATATATATATATATATATATATATATATATATATATATATATATATATATATATATATATATATATATATATATATATATGTCGTGCCGAATAGGCAGAACTTGCGATCTTGGCTTAAATAGCAACGCTCATCTTGCCATATAGGACAAGTGAAAATTTGTATATGCAATAATTTCCACAAAAACATTCTGAACCTAACGAAAAAAATATATTTCACTGTGTTTGTTTTTAATTAAATTATTGTAAACAAATCTAAAATATATTTAGTTATGTTAGGCTAAAATAAATTGTTCTTGTTATAATAAGGTTAGGTAAGTTTTCTAAGGTTCTTTTGGTGCAAAATTAAAAATTTTTACATTATCATTAATGAAAAAAATATATCTTTAAAGAAATAAGAGAAAATTTTAGAAAAGATTTAATTTTAAATGAGTTCTTGCTAATTGACCAGTTTTACATGTTCGGCACGACATATATATATATATATATACATATACATACATATACATACATACATATATATATATATATATATATATATATATATATATATATATATATATATATATATATATTGTAGTAACCACGAACGAGTGGCATTTAATGAATAACAACACTGCGACTAGGAGAGAGCTCGAACCCATGTTGTTTAGGCCCGCCACATGGCGAGTGAAAATCACACGACGCTCTAACCCACAGGACCACCTTCTCGTACAAATACCACACACCCAGCAGAGCTAGGTGTTGTACCTTGATCCGAGGACATACGGTGGTGTGGGTGCCTCAGAGCTAATTTCATTCTACTCCCCGTTTGGTGTACTAGCCTCCACAAGCAGTATATATCGTATTGTAACTACGAACGAGTGGAATTTAATCAATAACAACACTGCGACTAGCCGAGTGCTCGAACATATGTTGTTTTGGACCGCCACATGATGAGCGAAAATCACACGACGCTCTAACCCACCATGAGGCGGGCCAAAACAACATGGGTTCGAGCCCTCGGCTAATCGCAGTGTTGTTACTGATTAAATACCACTCGTTTCGTGGTTTCTACATCATCGTATATATATATATATATATATATATATATATATATATATATATATATATATATATATATATATATATAAATATATATATGCAATAAGATCACAGTGAACAGGTGATTTCAAAATATGCAAAACAACCACTCTGAAAGAATAGAGAAATTCCATAGTTCCTTGATAATGTGAGTAGTCACGAAAACGCTTGGAATTTCTCTATTCTTTCAGAGTGGTTGTTTTGCATATATATATATATATATATATATATATATATATATATATATATATATATATATATATATATATATTCAACAAGTCGGCCGTCTCCCACCGAGGCAGGGTGACCCAAAAAAGAAAGAAAATCCCCAAAAAGAAAATACTTTCATCATCATTCAACACTTTCACCACATTCACACATTATCACTGTTTTTGCAGAGGTGCTCAGAATACAACAGTCTAGAAGCATACACATATAAAGATACACAACATATCCATCCAAACTGCCAATATCCCAAACCCCTCCTTTAAAGTGCATGCATTGTACTTCCCATTTCCAGGACTCAAGTCCGACTATATGAAAATAACAAGTTTCCCTGAATCCCTTCACTAAATATTACCCTGCTCACACTCCAACAGATCGTCAGGTCCCAAGTACCATTCGTCTCCATTCACTCCTATCTAACATGCTCACGCACGCTTGCTGTAAGTCCAAGCCCCTCGCCCACAAAACCTCCTTTACCCCTTTCTCCAACCCTTTCGAGGACGACCCCTACCCCGCCTTCTTTCCCCTATAGATTTATATGCTTTCCATGTCATTCTACTTTGATCCATTCTCTCTAAATGACAAAACCACCTCAACAACCCCTCTTCTGCCCTCTGACTAATACTTTTATTAACTCCACACCTTTTCCTAATTTCCACACTCTGAATTTTCTGCATAATATTTACACCACACATTGCCCTTAAACAGGACATTTCCACTGCCTCCAACCGTCTCCTCGCTGCTGCATTTACCACCCAAGCTTCACACCCATATAAGAGTGTTGATACTACTATACTTTCATACATTCCCTTCCACATATACCTCAACGCACCACTCACCTTTTTTTCCTCATCAATTCTATGATTAACCTCATCCTTCGTAAAACCATCCGCCGACACGTCAACTCCCAAGTATCTGAAAACATTCACTTCTTCCATACTCCTCCTCCCTAATTTGATATCCAATTTTTCTTTAGAATCTCCCATAAGCACAGTATATATATATATATATATATATATATATATATATATATATATATATATATATATATATATATATATATATATTTGCAAAACAACCACTGTGAAAGAATAGAGAAATTCCAAGCGCTTTCGTGACTACTCACATTATCAAGGAACAATGAAAATAAAGCATCGAAGGAAGGTATATAAAGGGTCTAGCCCACACCTCACTATTAGATCCCACAACAAAGAAACACCCGACGCGCGTCAGGCGTTTCTTTGTTGTGGGATCTGATAGTGAGGTGTGGGGTAGACCCTTTGTATACCTTCCTTTGATGCTTTACTTTCATTGTTCCTTGATAATGTGAGTAGTCACGAAAGCGCTTGGAATTTCTATTATTTCACAGTGGTTGTTTTGCATATTCTGAAATCACCTGTTTACTGTGATCTTATTGCATATATATATATATATATATATATATATATATATATATATATATATATATATATATATATATATATATATATATATATATATCATCAAATCCTGCTAAATTCAATGAACTTCGAAAGAAATTATTCATTGCTTAAGAATTCGTTAATGATCGAAATCAAATAGCCTATACCTGCACGACACATCTTCACGCAAGTTCAACTACACGTGAGTGAACTTTATCCAAGTATACCTTCCTCTACAATACTTGGTTCTTTTCACATTCTCTCTTCCATTGCTCTTCTTTCCACTCAGTTTCCTGCATCATTTCGTATCCTGGTGTGAGACATGCGTCTCCTCCTACTGTGTTTCTTGTCATTGCCTAGCTGACTCGTCGTCCATCAATGGCTTCCTTTCCAAGCTGACAGCCGAGGAAATAGGATCGTGGATCAGGCGAAAAATATGACTCATTCCCACCCTTGGATGGAAAATCTACTCTTGCATATAGACGATTTGACCCCAGTGATAGCGCGGGGCGTGTCTTCGACACTGGTTGTGGAAGTGAGCACCAACCTTCAATTCTATACTGGCGGGATTCGTGCGATGTTCCAACGACCCCAGCCTTTGGGTTCATGCAATGACCATCTGTTCTAGAGGTCTTGATACGTCTACGTGCCTGACACATATAGCTGTCTTCTCCAATTTCCTGCATAATCAATTTTGCTTCCCATAATAGCAAGTCTGTTTCCATCATGAATGAAATCTTGGCCTACATTTAATCATCTACATTCAACAGATCAAATTTACTTTTTTCAAATATGAACCTATTATAGCATATCTCTAGGCCTTTCATGTTGCAATCAACACATCAGGAGCTTGCGATGTTGCAGAAACGAGTAAGAAATCTCAGTAGATTCGTTCAGAGCGACGCTTGCTAAAGACTGAGGGTGGAAAAGGAGGGAAGCATACAGTGCCAGACACACGAGTGCCTAGTGCCAGACAGATTATTGAGTATTATAGGAAAGCAGGATAGTCAGCCCACAAGCTGGAGTGGTTAATTAGCAAAATTAACATTGGTAACATAACTATTACCAAAATTATCAATCTGACGTCAGGGGAATATAAAGGTCTTAATCTGAATATGGATATGTCTGGCAATTGTCTGAGAGAAAGTCCACATACTTAAGGAAAACCTAAAGGGTAGACTATCAGTCGAGCCTCAGAAGAGGGTGACAAACCCTAAGCCCTAATTCCTTGAAGTGGAACCCTGGCAACAAACAATCCAGAGCATTCATATAAGAATCTGGTTTTAGGCTGTGCACGATAGCCTCATTTATAAGTTGGTTAAGTTGTGTGTAGTTGATTGTAAATTGTATATGGAGTTTTTAAGACTGAAAGCTAGGTGATTTAGATATGTCGATGATATCTTGTGTTTTTGGTCGAATTATTTGGAGCTTAATACACTTTTACCGGGACTTAACTCTCCTCTCCCCTCTATTAAATACACCATAGAGAAAGAATTGGACATTAAACTTCCATTTTTAGATGTTATGATCCAAAGTATTGATAGAATGTTTAAGTTTATAGTACATAGAAGGTCAAGAACCTGTGCTTATATATCTACTATTAATTCAACAGTGAAACAAGAGTGAAAAGAAGTGCCTTTCTTACTATGTTTCTGAGAGTTTACGGTGTGTGTAGTCCTGAGGTTTTAGATGAGGAAATTAGGAAAATCTTCGATGCTAAAAAACAGTGTTACCCTAAAGAGTTTGTAGAGACTGCTTTGTTGGCAGCTAGGAAAACTTGTAAGACTGTATCTACAATAATCCCTCATAAGAAAAATGTGCTTGTCCTACCATACATTGAGAATTTATCAATCCTACTAAATGCCCTAAAGAGACTCAATATACAAGTTGTTTTCAAGAATTCATGAACTGTTAAGAGTGTGCTGATCAAGAATTCCTCCCATCTTGTACACAACACTGTGTAGGTGGTGTGTGTAGAATTGGGTGCCAAGGCTGCAGCTTGTCCTATGTGGGACAGACTGGCAAACCTCTAAATGTTAGAATTATACAACATCAGTATTCAGTAAGGATTGCTCAAGAATCAAATGTGATATTCAACTACACACGAATATGTAATACTCCAGCTAAATGGTCTGAGGCAAAGGTCATTGTTCCCAGTACTTCATGGCTAGAAATATTCTTGAGTCTGCATTTGTTAAACACAATAAATATTCATTTTATAATGGCAGTAGTGGGTTGTTCAAGGTCGCTGATGGTACTGTAGACACATACCACTCTTCCAATGTGGTTAATGCTACTGTGGACACCCACCACTCTCCCAGTGTGGTTAATGCTACTGTGGACACCCACCACTCTCCCAGTGTGGTTAATGGTACTGTGGATACCTACCAATTTTCCAATGTGACTGATAGTACTGTTAATACCATATGCTAATATCCCAGTGTGACTGGCATGAATAAACGACTGTACAGAAAGATTCTGGTTATGCAGAGCATTTCGAGTAGCCGCAAACTTAACTTATAATTATTAAACAATTATATAATTTAATTAGCTTACTAGAGTACTATACCTTGTCATATTTGCCATTTAAATACTGTAATAATTTAGTATATGGATAATATTAAGACTGTCTAACAATTTGGTTCAATATTTATATCGGGGAATACTGACGTAGAAGATATATTTGGTTGACACACATGTTGAAACTGATAAGACTGTGAACATCAGCGTGAATACTTACATGATTTAGATCGACGTAGTGGCTATTGGTACATGTTGAATTTATGCATTGCATCCCATTGCTATTGTGTACTGCTATGTCACATCCTATGTCTCATCTCTTGTGATCAGGTCCTTTGCTGTAAATGACTGTATATCCGGTTACGCGATTGATATCTAGACACCCCTGTTTTAGCCAGATTTGTGTCTGAATTATGAAAGTTAGGTTGACATTTAGTGACTATAGAAGTGTAGATGAATGGTTCCGAGAACCGACAAGTTGATAAATTAGACACATGTGCAACTCCTGTTCTTCACCATTCTTTGTATGGACTGATGAAGTCACTGTGTGGCGAAACATTTCCTCATTAAAGATACCCAAGTGCTGCACATGTTTCTAATTTATCGACTCTAGAAGTACTGTGATGTCATCAAGGAGGCTAGTGAACTAGCGGCTGAGTACTGAGGTGCTACTGAAAAATGATCAAGTTTGGCAAGTTGTGCAATATTTGCAGTCTTGGTTTGCTGTAAACAATTATAAACGCTTGAAAGGGCATTTATCTCCAGCTAATATTAGCGTTCATATGTAGCACCAACAGAAAAACTAATAATAATAGCTTTGATAAAATATAAAAAGGGAATATGGTAAAATAGCAAAAAAAAAAAAAAATTAAAAAATGCAGTGTAAAGAGAGTGAATTTAATTAAAAAAAATTTCATAAAAATATATAACGAAACATATAATGAAAAATATACCTAAGAACATAAGAACATAAGAAAGAAGGAGCACTGCAGCAGGCCTACTGGCCCATGCGAGGCAGGTCCAAGTCACCTACCGGCGTATGCCACTGACCCAACCTAGTTAGGTCCAGGTCACATCCACTTAAGGAAGGAGCACGACATCAGACCTACTAGCACAAGCTAGTCAGGTCCAACTCACACCCACTCATGTATTTATCTAACCTATTTTTAAAACTATTCAACGTTAAGCTAAATAAAACTGAAAATATAACTTAAAATGCGCATGCTGTAAAGAATAAAGACGAAATTAAGCATGATGAAGTTAGAGTATCACTTATAAAGTAAATAACAAAAAGGCACAATACCGTGACTGGAACGATACACAAATAACCCGCACATTAAAGATAGGAGCTTACGACGACGTTTCGGTCCGACTTGGACCATTTACAAAGTAACAAGTCGGACCGAAACGTCGTCGTAAGCTTCTCTCTTTTATGTGCGGGTTATTTGTGTACTTATAAAGTAGTCTGTCAAAAATAGTCAGATAGTAAATCAAATAATCTGAGTTAATTCAAAAAAATTTTTTTTTTGTAATATACAATACTACAAATAATGAAAACAGGTTTTAATAATAAATTTATAATAAATTCACTGACAAAAATAAAAATTTAATACAATGCAGATGAACAATGAAGGACAATTCAGTAGTGATTAGAATTTACTGCATTAAGATATAATGAAAAAATAAGAGTAGAAACTTCGTATTAATTATAAAATAAACTATACACAGCTAATATGTTTCTGATAACGTGGATTTGTTTACACAATTAGTTAAGGAAATACAATGAAAATAAAGATTAAATTTTATTACAAATGAATGGTGAAAGCCAATTATGCAAAGTAATTAGAATTACTGTTAAATGAGAGAATGAGCAATAAGGAATTTTTAAAGTAATTATGATAGACAATTGTTGACTGATAATTTGTGAATGGAGATTACTGATACATGAATAGCATTTTTCCAAATAAAAATCGAGCAAAATTTTTTTTTAAAGAATTTTAAATTATCCTGTCTTAAATATGAAGCCATTTAAAATTTCCATAAAGTATAAAAAAAAAAACATGAAGGTATAACATTGTAACAGTTACTACTAAAATTATAAAGATAGCTAGATCTTAAGATAGAAAAAAAGCTTGGGTAGCATTTGTATTAATAATTACAAAAAGCCTATCTGCGGCAGAAAATTCAGTAGATGGGACGAGGATTGTACAACGATTTCAGTTGGGAATTATTGTGAAGTATTCAGTTTCAGACACGCCCACGTTGCTGAAGAATTCAGGTAGCTCAAGTTCATTGGTTATTTCATACATGCGACCTGTAGCTGATTTCTTAACTATGATCTTACCCAGACGGACAAGGCATTGGTTGATACTGTCCTTTTCTCGGCGGAGTTTTCTTAGCATATACAAAGTTTTTCAGTCGCTTGCTTGTTACACTTATTTATGTACACACTTTCCATCATTATGGTGGATGGTATAATCAGTTTTTTCTTCTACGAAAACTGAAATGTTAACTTAACAGATAGTTTTCCACCTTGTTTGCCTAGCAAGTGAACCTCCTAGATGTCACTGTTTTCTTGACTGATCCTTAGTCTGTCTCTGTTTTGTTGCACGAAGATCCGGGACAAAAGCTTGGGTTAATATCTACTGGCAGATGAAGGTTGTTTATAACAACGGCATCAAATAGTTGCTGTTGATTAACTGGGTTTGCTTGATTCTGTCAAAAAACTATGTATCAATGAGAGCTTCCAGTCCTGGACACGGTCATCTAATTGTTGACGAATGTTAGCTGATGCGTATGATTTTAATCAGTGGATAGTTATTCTTGAGGGTGTTCACTCTTTTTTATACGTTTGGTAGCTTCTTTTCCAGCTTGGAATACTCTCTTGGCTTGAACTGTTTTAATAAACTCTATTTCTCCAATCTTTTTGATTTGAAAAGCTTATTAAGCTTCGAATTTACAGAACATATGTTTAATGCTTTAAAGATTATTAGTTAAGGCTTTTATCGATTTGGCTTATCTGAAAACCTCTGCCAGTCCGGGGTATTTGGTCGTGATATTATCGAAGTCTGGGAAGAGGAAGAATTTTTCTTTTACTGTTTTTTCTGCTGAGGTGCGAGAGCAGGTGAGTGATGTGTCTGTCCTCATGCCAACCAGAGTGGAGATGGTATATTGAAACTTTCCTCTCCTGGGTTCCTAGGAGTCTTGAAGTACAGATTCTAGTGCAGGTTGTCCTGCACTTTTCTCTGTCCATGAGAACGCTGTTTCACTTGTATGGATGGATTAATGAGAGGATCTTGCATTGTGAGGAACTTAGGTAGTTTGCTGTTCTTCTGGCAGAGGAGACGGATAAATTCACGTGTTTGGTAGATTTCCACAGTCAATATAAATTATTTTGGGTTTCCACTAAAGTGCAGCTAATCCAGTTGCCAGCTAAGCCAGTCTCTGGAGACTGCAGAATTGAGGAATAAATTTCGTGCTGCTCGCTGGTAACCCGAATATTGATCTCTCTTTAATAATTAGAGAATGCTTCTGCTGACTGCCTATGAACTCTCAGATCAGCTACATCTTAGTGGAAGGTTATAATTGAGTTCGAGATGTGTTAACATAATTTTGCAATTTTTATTAAATTGGGATGTTAGTTTCCATGAGATTACTCGGGAATGCCACTTTTGAATGGCTGCAAATCAACAACTCTGCTCTAGAAACAAATGTCTCGCTCTGTATTAATCATTTTGCATGCATTGAGATACATGGGTCTTAGCTGATGGAATACAGGGATACCTTTCCCGCCTCTCGGAGCGACCGAAACACATTTAGCTATTTTACGACTTCACTTTAACGAGGACAAAAATCGTGACGATCAGCCCAGGCGAGCGTGGTGCTTCCTCTGCCGGAGTCTGCAGCGATAAGACCCCATTTTTCCTGCGTTATGGCTATAAACCTGGGTTTTTGAGATTTACAACCAGGTTTTTTAAAAACCAAAACCGTAAATAGCACGGAGCCGTCGCGAGCTGCCAGAGAGATTTCTTTTTTAAATGTAAAATCAATCTTTGGTTGGGAGGTGAATGACGTGGGTTGGAGGTGTGGTGGGGGAGTGGGGTTGATGGTGCTGGAAGTGTGATGGCGGAAATGTGGTTGATGAATGGTGTTGGAGGTTTGATGGAGAAGGTGGAGAGATGAATGACAGGTGTTGATGTTATGTGGAAGGTGAGGTGGCCTGGAGGGAATAATGTGAGAATGGAAGACAAGGAAG
>NC_091369.1:15105196-15132696 GCF_038502225.1 Cherax quadricarinatus
GGAGGATGGGATAGGGAAGGGAGGATTGGGGAGTACTTAGGTTCGGTCTGAGGAAGGAGACCAAAAGGTTTAATTCCTTAGACCAAGAGCCTCTTCGCCGCGTCAAGGAGTCACAATCGTTCATCCCACTCTTTGTCCCCTCCTAGGTGTCCTACTTCGGTATAATGCTGTCGGTAAGATTCTTTAAAAAATCTGACCTTGAAGTTCAAGGTCATATTTCCATCCATTGAAGTCTTGAACGGATGGAAAACATAATCAGCAACACTGATACCCATGACAACTCCTCACATGCGTATCCCTTCTTACCCTGGCCCTTAGCGAATCATCCTTTGCTAAAGATTCGTGTCAGGTCATTTTTTCATGCCAAACGTTTAATGGTAATAAGCAATCACAGTTTTTAAAGGGGTAGACCGGTAAGCCAGTGGAAGGTTTTGGTCAGATGACCAAAACTCCAGCTACGGGTTATGAAAGAAACAGGAAACACTTGTCCTGTTTGCTGACAAACTTTGCCTAACCTAACCTATATAAACCAACATCAATATCCTTCATCTTTCACCCCACACGTACAATCATCCCTCTCCTCGCCTCCCTCTCTCCTCCCTCACACACCATCGCCGACAAATCTCTCCCTAGTAATGAACGTGTAAAATAAATCACGCAGGAAAACAAAGACTTCACAACGTCATGCCGCTGATCTCCCAGACTTGAAGATCTCTGTTTAGATATTTCTTGGCCAAGTTGAGCAACCACTTCGAGAGAATCCCAGTTTCTTCTGCTCTAACTTGGCTACAGTAAATTGCAGCCATCCATTCATTCTCTAGCCTCCACAAAAACGTATGATGGGAAGAGCTTCTAGTGGCTGTGAAGATGCATGTTGGCAGCGACAGTATCTGTGAAGATTAGATGATGGCAGTATCAGTGTCTGAAGATTAGATGATGGCAGTATCAGTGTCTGAAGATTAGATGACATCAGTGCCTGTGAAGATTAGATGGCAGCATCAGTGCCTGTGAAGATTAGATGGCAGCATCAGTGCCTGTGAAGATTACATGGCAGCATCAGTGCCTGTGAAGATTACATGGCAGCGTCAGTGCCTGTGAAGATTACATGGCAGCATCAGTGCCTGTGAAGATTACATGGCAGCATCAGTGCCTGTGAAGATTACATGGCAGCATCAGTGCCTGTGAAGATTACATGGCAGCATCAGTGCCTGTGAAGATTAGATGGCAGCATCAGTGCATGTGAAGATTAGATGGCAGCATCAGTGTCTGTGAAGATTAGATGATTACAGTAACAGTGTCTGTGAAGACGCATGTTTGCAGCGTGTGTGTGTCACATAAACCAGACACACCAAAACTGGTGGTCACATATACCAGACACACCAATGTGGGTTGTCACATGTACCATAAACATCAGTGTTTGTTATCACTTATGAAAGTCTCATAAGTGTTATGTCAAAACAGTGTCAAGGATCACTTTGGCTGATCACTCACATCATGATTATTGATCACCAAATACTTGAGCACTGCTGATCATTAAGGCGGTCCACTTCAGCACTGATGATAACAGTTGTATAATATTTCAATAACTGTCATAGATGCGGACCACTTCAGTAGTGAACACAGAAGCGGTCCACTTCAACAGTGATCACAGAAGTGGACCAGTTTAGTAGTTATCACAGAAGTGGACCGCTTCAGTACTGAACACAGAAGCGGTCCACTTCAGTAGTGATCACAGAGGCGAACCACTTCAAAACTGAATGCGTTCCACTTCAAGACTGATCATCACAGATGTGGTCCATTTCAGCACTAATGAACATTGATGTGGACCACATCACTGATTACTGTAAATGCGGGCCACTTAAGCACTAACGATCACAGATGTTGGCCACCTCACCACAGATGATCACAGATGGGGACCTCTCCATCACTACTGATCACAAATGTGGATCACTGCAACACTATGTTCACAGAAATGGGCTACTTCACCACTGATAATCATAAATGTGGGACATATTATCACTGATGGTCACAAATTCGGGCCACTTTACCACTGATGATTAGAAATGTGGGCCACATTCTTCACTTGGAGAACATCCCTTAACTCTAGTAAGCACATAAGCTCGTGGCAAACTCTGACCTTAAATTATAAGACAACATCAGCAGTGTTTTAAAGGTTGAAGCTGGAAATACCTCTCTCTCGTAAGTGCCCAAGTTTTTGTCTTCATGAATAGATTATTTGGTAATGATTCACAACTAACCCACTATTTGGATAAAGCTTTAGAAAACCTTTCGGCCCCTCCTGGACCATTATCAAGTCAATGATGACTTAATAATAGACTATAATCTTCACTGCGTGTTGTGGGTTAGTTCTAAGGTATTAGAATTTTTATTGCTTTTTAAATTTAATAATGATCGTTCGTCATTCTATACCATTCCAAAATAAATACACTGACCAGTTTATGCTTGAGAACTACCTAATTTTTCCATCAATAATACGTATTACATATAATCACGATAAAATTTATTGTAGATGTATGCAAATATGTTGTATTTGTAACAAATATATTTACATTGCATTATTCCTTAAATACAATTTTTAGACAGAAAATTGTATAATAATAAGATAGCTTTTCGACGTTACATATAAAAAATCTCTTCCAAGATAAATTTTTGCCTCTTTGCTCTCTCCACCTCGACACTATTACTACTGCTACTACTATTATTACTACTAGTACTACAACTGCTACTACTACTGCTAATTCTGCTGCTGGTAGTGCTGCTACTTTGCTACTGTTGCTGTTACTACTACTACTAAAAATAAACTGCTACTGCCACAATGTATGGCTACGAATTATGCTAAACAAAAGAAAAAGACCTGGGAGGAATTATAAGCAACGACCTCAAAAGTACCAAACAATGCCTGCCTTTGAGCATTAATGGCAAGATAATGCTAGCCATCATTGAAATGTCAAGTGCTAAACACTAAAATCCACACCAGGTCTATAAATACACTTGTTAGGCCGAGGGGCGTGTCTGTGGAAAATGCCTCCTACTGCATGCAATGAAATTGCGCCCGAACATCTATCATCCATCTTTCAGATAATTTTACCTTAAAATCAGCTCAAAAATACACGTCAAGCTCATTAATATTCTTATTAACAAATTATGGCACCACATGAAAATTACAACTGCATTTTCTTGCTTTCACTGATGCAAATTGGTCTATTTGCTCAGATTCTGTTTTTCTCGGTTTCGTCTCTTTCTACATTCAGCAGAGCAAGATCACAGTCTGCCTTGAGGGGGCTCTCATATATGAAATTATTAGTTTTAATTTACTAAATGATCTCTCACAGCTGACGATGGAAGCTGCGATGGTTAACATTATCTGAATAGCAGTGTTAGGATTGAGGAAGATGCTCTCATCTAGATATTAAACAATTAGAGAAGCTCTTCAGGTCTTCATATTTTCTTGTTGGCCCGACTTGATATCAGTCTTCAATTCAAAATTTCTTCATTTAGCTGTTGTTTATCAACATCAGAGCTGCACAATTCCCCCAATTTTCGTATTCTTTAGGTAGTTATTGTCGGCGCCGTAACACTATCTCTTAACATCCTGAAGGAAACCAGACTTGGCATCAGTGTTGTGTTTACGAGCAAACCTTTCATCCATTTATCTGTGAAGACGCTCAAGTGTTCTCTTCATGACTCTTCTCATTTCCTCCTTGGCTGTTAACTCAGTGTCTCTCAAGTTCTCATCAGCCATTCGTTTCTTTCGTCTGTGACGTCTTTGAACTTTAATGTTGCATTCTTGACAGAGACAGAGTCCTTCTTCGAGTGTCTCACTGACAAACACTTCTCTTTCATCATCAAAATGATACCGGAGGGCTTTCAAATAAAGGCCAGTATCATGGAAGGTCATGGTAGGATTTTGCAGCATCTTTTGAATATGGTCACCGCTAATGAGTACTTTGTTCCAAATCTTAGCAGAGTCAGAAAATTGTAAAACATGCGATTATACAGTTGCCTTACGTTACTTCTTTTCTCAATGGTCTCGTTTTCATTGTCTATCATGTCCTAAAGAATTTGATGTATCTCCTGAAGGTACTTGTTGATGGGTTTCACTGTTTCTGTTCTTGCACTCCATCTGGTTTCGAACCCCCGACTTAACAACAGCCATTGCGTTTTGAGTTTTCCCAACGCTGTGTTGAACGAGAGAGAAACACGGAGAGAGCTTCAATGGTTCCAAATAACGTGACCATCATTGTATCTTTCTTGGCTGCATGTACACCCACCAAGTTGAGTGAGGGATTGTTGCAATTCACAGACACTGTCAGGTTGTTTTCCTCACTTATTCTTTGATGAACACTGCTTCTGTGTCTAGCCATCACAGTAGCGGTGTCATAGCACTGCGACCGACAATCTCGTAGCTCCCTTTCGTCCTTCTCTAGCCAAGTTCTCAGCATCCTTCTGGCTTATTTGGATAAAACAAAGGAAAGACTATCTAACACGAACTGTTTTCCTCTCAAAATCAACTTCCCCTTACCTCACTATTTCTGACATCTGCTCACGGTGTGTCTTATTAGGAGTCGAGTCGAACACGAGACCAGTAAACTCTGGCGAACAGTGGATGCTATCATGGGGATGAATTCGTGTTGGACACCCTGTGAAAGATTAGACGTGGATCCAGGATTAATTTCCAGGCGAGTGAGTTCTTTCATGACAGGGTCAAAATAGCAAATAGCTTCATTAAGCCAATAAAATTTCCCAGCTGAAGTTACCCCCTGTGTCCTCCCAAAGCCAAGTTCTGAGTCGCAAAAAATATTATACAGTGAAGGATTCTCGTCAAGATATCATTCCCATCTGCTTTTCCTTCATAATCTATAACTAAAGTTCCGCGTCAATAACTCAGTTGTTTTCAGCTAAATTTCTATCAGTTTCTTTCCACTGTGTGAAACACTCCCGATGATTCTTAGCATTTATATGAACAATAATCCTTTCAGGTGCTTTCCACTGGGTGAATCCACTTTACTACACCAGTAAGGATTGATGGTCTGACCGGGAATAGAGAAGACGACAGAGACAAAAGGCAAACTTTTTGGAAGGGGAATAGACCAGTCATGAGCGAGTCACTTCCTTACCACGACCATTTCCCAATTTCCTCTTGAACCAAGTTTTATTCACTGAGTGGCTATTTGTTGGCAGGAATGGTCTCTCACTGTTTTGGAAATGATTCGAACGCAGGTTTATTCCTGTTCTCAACGAGTCAGGCAGAATTGCTTTTCCAGTGCCCTTGTCGAACTTCAGAAGGCCCATGTCTTGCTGTTCAATCGCTTCTTGTATGACAGTTTGAGGCTCTTTGACACCATCCTGTTCACTAGGTTCAGTGTCACCATGTTAAATCTCGTCAAGTAAAATCTCGATAGGTAAAATCTCGTTAGTAAACTCAACATCCTCACCACCACTTCCACTGTATTCTCCTCCTGTCATATCCACGTTCTCTGGCAGCCTCATTTTTAATTTCGTCATACTCGGATTTATCTGACTTGACTTCCTCCTCGGCTTGTGACGCATTTGTACTTGAACCACCTATGGATTCTAACAAACTTGTATCAGATGCAGGCGAGTCCATGGAACGTGTCGAACAACTTGTTCCGGGTTTTTCAAGGAAGGGAACTTGCTCGACTTCTTGACTACCTCCGCTTCCAACTTTCGTCTCTTCCGTCCTTCAGTTCCATTTTTCCTCTTCGTAAAGAAACGTTTCATGGTTTTCAGGTTTAGTAAGAATATTAAATTTCACAGATTTTGCACAAAATTTTAGACTACCTCCCTAGTTTGCGCAGGAGAATGGTCTTTCTGCCAGTTGGTACTGAGCAGTGGTACCGTGAGGTATGTGGTCATGTAGCTCCCAGCACTAGATTTTTACTTAATAATTTATGTAAGTGGTTTAACAATCTAGCCATCCTAGTGTTTTTTACCCACGATAATCAAAGACAGATCATACTTCTGAAGAAAATTATTTTTTCTTTATCCGAGGATGGCTTGTCAGACTTTAACAGAAACTGATCAGCGGCGCCCCCTTCAAGTGGCCATATCTGCCATACCTTAGGTATGCCACTGGTTAGACCAAATCTTGGTTTAGAAAGACACGTAAGCAAACACTATATATTTATTAGAAAACTTTTCGGTCCTGGGACCTTGATCAAGATCCCAGGACCGAAAGTCATCAAGGTCCCAGGACCGAAACGTTTTCTAATAAATATGTCATAGTGTTTGCTTACGTGTCTTTCTAAACCAACTTGTCGGTATTTATTTCCAAGGTTTATACGAGACCAAATCTTATTTACGCAGCTCAGTTTTGGTTTCTAAATTATATAAAAAAAAACGAAGATACAAAGAGAGGGTACAGAGAAGGGCAACTAAGCTCCTTCAGTAAATTTGAAACAAATGATACGAGGAAAGACTCAAAGCTCTTGACCTTTTCTCTCTAAGGAAACAAAGATTTCGAGGACGTCGCACAGAGACCTTTAAGATGCCTAACCAGTCGTTTTCACTCAGACACGAAAAGTGATTTGAAATGCATAATGAGTCAACATCTCCAAACAATGGAAAGAAACATCAAAGCAAGAGATCCAAAGGGAACATGTGTAAAGATGCTTTGCAACCAGAATTATAACAGATGTTACAAAAAGACCTGCAGTTCCTGTAAGCGCAATGACATTACAGTTATTAAAGAACTAGATTGGGAATTAACAAAAATAGGACTCAATTAACAAAAATAGGACTCAATTAACAAAAATAGGACTCAATTAAACACTATGACTGATTGTGATAAAGATCACTAGTTTCAGTACAGATGATTACATAGACTAGTCACTTCGGTGCTGATGATCACTGATAATCATAGTGATCGATCACTTCAGTGATGATTGGGGAGATTGATCACTTCAGTGATGATGATCGGGGAAACCAACCAACCAACCAACTAATGATTTTATCATCAGCACAGATTTTACGAACTTTCAGATCTTCCAGATCGCATTCATTTGCTCTGCTAGTGGAAACTAAGGTCTTGTGCTATAATGGACAACCAGAAAGTACCCAGTTACCCTGGAAGTGGTGGACAAGCAAGCATAAGAGTGTAAAACAAAGGAGTGTAAAAACAAATGTGGACGCTGTTAGGGTTCCACAACTGAAAGGTTCCAGCGCCCAATCAGGTGACATGATATTGTTGATATTACCTTTAGCCAATAGGGAAACGCATCGTCATCCTCTAGTAATCAATCATAGAGCCGAAGAGCAGCGATAAGTTAAGATATAAACAAGTGTAGTTCTGGACTTGGAGTGTTTCCCAATTACTCTTAAATATTTGGACTCATTTTCAAAAAAAAGATCATAAAAAAATATATGAAAGCTATAGTAAAGGTCATAGAAATGGCCAGTTTAAGACATACTAGAACCACACTTAAAGTCCTCTATTTTTCATTGAGCGAACGTTAAAAGATAAATATTATTAGGGAACCTCCAAAAGAAGTCTACCCTAAGTACATATGCCAAATTATTTTGTTTGCCTTATTCTTGGTTGATTATTGATCATTGGTATAACTCCCTGTATCCCTTTGTATTCCTAAAGTGGATATTCTTATTGTAACTTTATAAACTTATAATTTCATTGTTGGAGTATAACTGTACCTCTGTAAAAACTGGAGTACCATTGTTGGAGTATAACTGTACCTCTGTAAAAACTGGAGTACCATTGTTGGGATATAACTGTACCTCTGTAAAAACTGGAGTACCATTGTTG
Source organism: Cherax quadricarinatus (assembly GCF_038502225.1). Lineage (NCBI taxonomy): Eukaryota > Metazoa > Arthropoda > Malacostraca > Decapoda > Parastacidae > Cherax > Cherax quadricarinatus. The sequence goes on from NC_091369.1 coordinate 15,112,998, forward strand.
GAGTATAACTGTACCTCTGTAAAAACTGGAGTACCATTGCTGGAGTATAACTGTACCTCTGTAAAAACTGGAGTATCATTGTTGGAGTATAACTGTACCTCTGTAAAAACTGGAGTACCATTGTTGGAGTATAACTGTACCTCTGTAAAAACTGGAGTACCATTCTACCGAAGTGTAATTTCGTCTATGTAGAATTTACTGAAAACCCATCAAACCACGGAACGGGTGGCGATTGAACTCAAGCGAGTCCCAAAATTTACAGCCCAGTGAGTTTTAGGACCCACTTGCCATGAGTTTAAATCCCACCCGTTCCGTGATTTCTCTGAAATCGTTTTATTACAATTTCGTGAGTTTCGCTGTACTGACATTGATTTATGAATTTTTAACTGGAGAATTAATGAGTGACGGGAGATGCAGATGACACCGCAATACATCTTCACATATTTACTGTGTATATCTCATGTGAGTTTTGCTGCAAACTTTTCGATTTATATTTAGGCTAATTTGTGTTTCTTGTGAGAGTTAGGGGCGAGTTATCTCGTGTTGGTATTTTTGGAAGAGAATAATATGTCTGGGTGAATGATCTAAACAACAACAGATTTACCCGTCTCCTGGAACTCAGTTATCCATCTCCTGCAACTTAGTCACCCATCACCTATAACTCAAGTCATCCATCTCCTGCAACTCAGTCACCCATCTCCTGCAACTCAGTCACCCATCTCCTGCAACTCAGTCACCCATCTCCTGCAACTCAGTCACCCATCTCCTGTAACTCAGTCATCCATCTCCTGCAACTCAGTCATCCATCTCCTGTAACTCAGTCATCCATCTCCTGTAACTCAGTCACCCATCTCCTGCAGCTCAGTCACCCATCTCCTGCAGCTCAGTCACCCATCTCCTGCAGCTCAGTCACCCATCTCCTGCAGCTCAGACACCCATCTCCTGCACCTCAGTCACCCATCTCCTGCATCTCAGTCACCCATCTCCTGCAGCTCAGTCACCCATCTCCTGCAGCTCAGTCACCCATCTCCTGCAGCTCAGTCACCCATCTCCTGCAGCTCAGTCACCCATCTCCTGCAGCTCAGTCACCCATCTCCTGCAGCTCAGTCACCCATCTCCTGCAGCTCAGTCACCCATCTCCTGCAACTCAGTCATCCATCTCCTGCAACTCAGTCACCCATCTCCTGCAACTCAGTCACCCATCTCCTGCAACTCAGTCACCCATCTCCTGCAACTCAGTCACCCATCTCCTGCAGCTCAGTCACCCATCTCTTGTAACTCAGTCACCCATCTCCTGCAACTCAGTCACCCATCTCCTGCAGCTCAGTCACCCATCTCCTGCAGCTCAGTCACCCATCTCCTGCAGCTCAGTCACCCATCTCCTGCAGCTCAGTCACCCATCTCCTGCAGCTCAGTCACCCATCTCCTGCAGCTCAGTCACCCATCTCCTGCAGCTCAGACACCCATCTCCAGCAGCTCAGACAACCATCTCCTGCAGCTCAGTCAGCCATCTCCTGCAGCTCAGTCACCCATCTCCTGCAGCTCAGTCACCCATCTCCTGCAGCTCAGTCACCCATCTCCCTGTGGTAATCAGCCAATCAATCACTCATACTCGCCCGGCTTTATGCCTACCGGTGACGCAATTTAAAACAATACAATTTGTATTTCTTTATGCAGTACAAATAATATAACTTACATGTAATTATTATTATTATTATTATTATTATTATTGGGAAACGGTAAAGCCGTAGGGATTATACAGCACCTGTGGAGAAGGCATTCAGGTTTAATTCAGGGAACTGGAGCACACATCCAACACAGCAACAAGGAACCTCACTGGATGGGTACACGTAATAGAATACTGGTAAGCACAAAGCCACTAGTATACAGTGCATTTCCTTCAAACTAATCCTAATGCTTAAAAGTTACTTGAGATTTAAACACAGACTGTTCTCTAATCTGACGTTTAATCTTCTATATCTTATTTTTTTGTTTGTCATTGAGGAGAGTTGGGAAATGACAGAGGATGATTTGGGATGCCGATTTTTAGGAAAAATATTTTAAAAAAAATGTTTGGTCCGGGGAATTTTGATCACAAAAAAACAGGGTCAAAAATAACAGCATTATGATCAAAAAAGATTTTTTTGGAAACCTATTTATCTTGAGCCCCTTTTCCCCCCCATGTCTCTGTTTCCTTAAAGGGGGAAAAATTTTTACATGTTTTTTTTTTCAATCGAGTGAAGTAATCAGGGCCCCCGCCTCAAAACCCAAGGCCCCCTGACCCCGGGCGGAAACATTGTTTATATGAGGCCTGGTCACAGACCGGGCCGCGGGGGCGTTGACCCCCGGAACTCTCTCCAGGTAAAATCCAGGTAAACTCAAGGCACAGGCTATCCTCAACAAATTCCCCACGGAGCAGTCCTCTAAGCAGTTTATACTGCTTCTATGTAGTGATGTTGCAAGGAATACTTCCCAGTTACTTGCTAGGAACTATATCAGTGTTTCGACAGTGAATACATCCTGTGTCGGAGACCTCATTTAAAACCGATGTCCCACACCTCTACCTTACACAGCAGGCGTCCACACGATCCCCTGCGGATTCTGCCCAGAGAATTATGTAGAGGAAACAGGCAGAAATCTTTCGATCCTCGTTGATGATCCTTTGGTCCTGCAACCTCAGTGTTGATCGTAGGGGCCTGCCACTCCAATGTTCATGAACAGAAGGGCCTGCCACCCCAATATTCATGAACAGAAGGGCCTGCCATCTTCATGCTCATGAACAGAAGGACCTGCCACCTTCATGTTCATGAACAGAAGGACCTGCCACCTTCATGTTCATGAACAGAAGAACCTGCCACCTTTATGTTCATGAACAGAAGGACCTGCCACCTTCATGTTCATGAACAGAAGGACCTGCCACCTTCATGTTCATGAACAGAAGGACCTGCCACCTTTATGTTCATGAACAGAAATACCTGCCACCTTCATGAAGAGAAGGATCTGCCACTTCAGTTTTGAAGTGGCAGGTCCTCTTACACCTCCTACTACTCTCGGGAGAGTACTTAGCTCTTAGGGGACACGCTGCGCTAGTGATTGGGAGGCACTCAGATTCCATAAAAGATTAGTTCCAATGATATTGATCAAGAGCCTTTTATAGGCATCAAGGCTCCATCCTTGAATAAATTTAAAAAAAATCGTAGACAGAAAATGACGAAACACTGAGAAAGATTTTCGATATTCTATGAGATACAAAGTCTCTGGAGTTTGATTTCTCTGTCATCGTTGCTCTCTCCACTTTGATACTACCACCTCCACCTCCTTCGCTTTTCCCTTCCTCTTCACCTCTTGTTTTTCCTTATTCTCCAGTTCTTCCTCCTCCTCCTTTTCCTCCTGCCCGAAATGCTGTGTATTCTATGGGTTTTCTGACTACTGTATATATTTTAAGACAGTAATTGGAAATAATCTTAATCAATGCCCTCCTCTTCCTCTTTCCCATTCTTCAGCTCCTCTTCCTCCTACGCCTCCTCTTTCTTCTCGTCTTTGTAGTCGCAGTCATTGTCCTCCATCGCCTCCTCTTCCTCCTCACTGATAACGTCCTCCCAGGAGAAGACCGGATACTTGTGGGTGTCAGGTGTTGTGTTGCCATATTGATCACTTAGTGAGGTAAATCTTCTTGTGCTGCGTTGTGTTGAAGATGGAACCTTGGCAGAAGCTGAGGTCAGTGTTTTTGTGTGCTGGAAGAAACTGTCAGTATGGCAGTTTTCATGCATTAATGTACACACGCACACACCCTGCACGCGCACACACACACACACACACACACACACACACACCCTGCACGCGCGCACACAGACACACACACACACACACACACACACACACACACACACACACACACACACACACACACACTCACATACAGAGAAAGAGAGAAACACAAAGCCTAGTAGTGGCAATACATCAAGTAAGAAATAGATAGGTTGACTGTATGCATGAAGGTATCTGCCACTATATTAAACAAGAGGGGACATAAATTAGAGGAGCATGCAAAGATAATAGGAATATCAGTAAAGTGAGTCAAAGAATACTTAATGAAAATGAGACAGAGTTATTGTTTAGATGTCAAAAAAATATATTGTAATAAGCGGGTTCCACTAGTAGCGGTACTTGGATCGATGGTGCATTTGACACATGTGAATGACATCTCGAAAGAGATCAATTTATTTTGGTTTACAGAGTATGGGAATCCGAATGACTGACTAAAAACCTCAAGAGAATGTATGATCCTTAAATCTAAGGAAACACAAACGATTCGGAATATTCTCGGAGCTTCAAAAGAATTTCCAAATTTATGGCAAGAATTGAGTGTAGACGCAGAAATGTTGGGTTCACCTAGACAACAAGATGACTACAAGATAAATGTGTGGTCTCCTGGACAACAAGGTGGCTACTAGATAAATGTGTGGTCTCCTGGACAACAAGGTGGCTACTAGATAAATGTGTGGTCTCCTGGACAAGGTGACTACTAGATAACTGTGTGTGGTCTCTTGGACAACAAGGTGGCTACTAGATAAACGTGTGGTCTCCTGGACAACAAGGTGGCTACTAGATAAATGTGTGGTCTCCTGGACAACAAGGTGGCTACTAGATAAATGTGTGGTCTCCTGGACAAGTTGACTACTAGATAACTGTGTGTGGTCTCCTGGACAACAAGGTGGCTACTAGATAACTGTGTGTGGTCTCCTGGACAACAAGATGACTACAAGATAAATGTGTGGTCTCCTGGACAACAAGGTGGCTACTAGATAAATGTGTGGTCTCCTGGACAAGGTGACTACTAGATAACTGTGTGTGGTCTCCTGGACAACAAGGTGACTACTAGATAACTGTGTGTGGTCTCCTGGACAACAAGGAGACTCCTAGATAAATGTGTGGTCTCCTGGACAACAAGGTGACTACTAGATAACTGTGTGTGATCTCCTGGACAACAAGGTGACTACTAGATAACTGTGTGTGGTCTCCTGGACAACAAGGTGACTACAAGATAACTGTGTGTGGTCTCCTGGACAACAAGGTGACTACAAGATAACTGTGTGTGGTCTCCTGGACAACAAGGTGACTACTAGATAACTGTGTGTGGTCTCCTGGACAACAAGGTGACTACAAGATAACTGTGTGTGGTCTCCTGGACAACAAGGTGACTACTAGATAACTGTGTGTGGTCTCCTGGACAACAAGGTGAATACTAGATAACTGTGTGTGGTCTCCTGGACAACAAGGTGACTACTAGATAACTGTGTGTGGTCTCCTGGACAACAAGGTGACTACTAGATAACTGTGTGTGGTCTCCTGGACAACAAGGTGACTACAAGATAACTGTGTGTGGTGGTCCCTTGGACAACAAGGTGACTACAAGATAACTGTATGTGGTCTCCTGGATAACAAGGTAACTACAAGATAACTGTGTGTGGTGGTCTCCTGGACAACAAGGTGACTACAAGATAACTGTATGTGGTCTCCTGGACAACAAGATGACTTCTACATAAATATCGGGTCTCCTGGACAAGAAAGTGAGTACTTGATAAATATGGGTCCCTCTTAATTAAAATCTGAACAGTAACAGAAGCAACATAATTTCCTAATTTAGAATTGTCGCGAACTTTACAGCTTTCGATATGTGCTCCATTTCGTGTGTTTTATGTATATCAAGAATATGATTGGGCTAAGGAACAATCTTTGAGGAACTCTACTTGCTAGCCTTCAGTTTACTACAATTCATTCGCTATTTCCCTCTCTGCTCTAATGGTTGTAATTATATCCTTAATTTTTAAAGGAGTGAAGGGGTAAGCCAGTGGAAGGCCTCTGTCAGATAACCGAATGATTCAGTAGCGGGTTATCATGTGACTAAGACCCGCGACAGGAAACACTTGTGCTGGTGGTCCCTGAGGAATCTTACTTAAACTTTCTACCGCAGCAAGTACTGATGTATTACTGGTTCAGTATCGTTGGTAAATCTTGTTTATCGCTGAAATATAAACGTCAGATTGTTAATGTCACGACTTGTCAGTACTGATGGTTCTACACCCACTTCAAACGCATTTTGACACACAAACACACACACACACACACTCACACATAAGCAAACACACACACACGCACACACACACACACACACACTCACACACTCACACACACACACACACACACACATAACCAAACACACACACACACACACACATAAGCAAACACACACACACACACACTCAAATACAACAGGCCTAGTGTCTAATCGACATGTGCCTAGGACAAAATGGTAACTAACACACACACACACACACACACACACTTCCGCATAACGCACACCTCGGCACTTTAACATAGTTCATTGTACTTAACACTTCAAGACAAACTTGAACACATCACTACACTTCAAAATACACTAACATAGAACATTGTACATTTCAGTACACTTTGACACACGCTTCAATATATTTCAATTCATTGCAACACATACTGAATCATACTTTAATAGCTCAATACAAATTATTACTCTTCAGAAAATTTCAGTACTCTTCAACATACACTTAAACATACTTCATCATATAATTCAACATATGCATCAACACACTCAACACTCTTCATTATATATATTTCAACACTCTCTTCAACACATTACAAAACTTCAAAACGCACTTTAACAAACACCTTTCAACAAATACACTCACAAAGGTGAAATTAATGCGTATATTGCGTCATTATCATCAGCGCCTTGTGTCTCCTCACCTGATTACTAAACCTGAATTAATTCCATCATTTACGCTGATTATCGAACTGAATCGATAACTCACCTGATAATCACATCGGTTTAGTCATTAACTTTATAGTAATTTACAGATAATAATTCACCTGGTGATCCTACGTTATCAATAATTGACTGATCATTAAGGTGATAATTCAGAAAATTTTGTTTTAAAAAAGGATATCTTTGGGTTTTTTGGGCTTTCCTTCATCTTGAATGTTTCATTTTTCATCCATTTTTTTGTTCACAAAGGGATAGTGGCATTGTTGTTTTAAATGATATCCCCAGACATTACCCCCCTTTGTGTCCTTCACATTTTTTTTCCTTTTTCTTTGTGTGTTTAGAGCGGTAGTATACTAGTTCTGTTATTTTTTTCCTTCAGGTTCCTTATCGGGAAGGTAATCTGTCTTCACTGAACATCCATTACCCCCAAATTGTTCTTTGGGAAAACTTTTTTTGTACCCTTCGAGATTTACGGTCCTCAATGGATGACACTAGGGGTTTCCAGAAATGCCCTGAAAAAAAGATGAAGGTGCTGGGGTTTTAGTCCCCATGTCTGATATGAGGATGAAAAAACAGGATGGGGCGTGTAATGTGCCTTGTGAAAAAAGTGTTTTTCACTGTGGCAGCTTCCCATTTAACTCCTTTTTTACACTTTAAAGATTGGTCAGAAAGTTGAAGACGATCTGCCTACTTTCCGTTATCCTTTTTAAAAATTATTTGTGGGTTTTTAAAATTTTTCCCCTTCCCCAAAAAGGTTTTTTTAAAATCTATGATATTTTATTCCCCATTCTGCTTTTTTTCCCCTATCCAAGACCATATCATAGTGGTCCGGAAATTGGGGAGCAGGGGGCGACCTTCTGAACACAATTGCTCTGGGTTGTACATTTGTTGGGGATCCAAAGGTTGGGGGTCCTACTTTTAAAAATTTTCAAGGAATTTTAGATGTGAAACGTTAGCTATTGGTCTATAGTCTTTAGCCATTGCTTAGCTGGGGCCTTTTTGGGAGGGGCTATATCCGTTGTTTTTAGTGACTGTGGGAATTTACCTGTGTCTAAGTTCCTTTTCCTTTAAAAAACTTTTGGGGCCCCCGAGAGAGGTTTTTGGGTTTTTGATGAACAAAAATTCCACATCTAGGCCCCTACATGAATGGTTTTCAAAACAAAGATGAAAATTTTCACATTTCAAATGGGGGAAAATCGCCATCCAGTGTCTTTTTTAATAAAAATTAAAACCCATACCGTCTTCCAACATGGATAAAGCCACTGGATGGCGAAACCTCTACAAAAATATACCGGGTATTGCACACATGTCTAATTTTCATCTTATCGGTATTGATAACATTTTATTTACAACCTGTCAGACAGAATGTCATGTAATCTTGGTTCAGAGGATATCTTTAACAACCCTTCACCATTTCTAACCCAAATTTCGGGTATGACCTACTTTTACTGGGGAATTCCCCCTACCAGGACAATGTCTTGCCCCCCACCAACCCTTTTTACCGACGCCGTATATAAGCGCCGCTTTCTGATCGGGAGGGGGGGAGCGAAGAAGTACCCGCATGTACTATATACAAGCTGTGCCCCGCCCACTGACTACGGGTGCACCGACGTTGGCTCATTTTTTCCAAAAGGGAAAAGGGGAAGGGGGAGTACGTCCAGATCCGGCCGATGTTTGCGTCATGTAACTACCTACCTCTAAGCGTCTCTGCAGTCAAGACACCCTCAGCAATCATTCTGAGACAAGATGGCACAGGCAGAGGGATGCACATGTGCAGTATACGTATTTCACAGATGTTCTGTCGACCCTGATAGGAAGAGCAGCACAGGCTGGCATGTAACACAATGGTCACTCACAAGGGTGGCGACTGCCTTACCGCTGCACGATTCTTCAAGCTGAGCTGGTGGCGATTCAGCGGGCATTGTCACATGCCCTATGACATCGGCTTCGACCTGTCATACATGTTAACTTCATCTCTGAAATCAATGCCCTCTCCCATCCACAACAACTGGACAATGTTCACCTTATCACATCGATTCTGAGCGTAATGACAGCCTTAGAAGCTCAGGGTAACAGATCGACTTTGAACTGGATCCTCAGATACGCTGGCATCCTGGGAAATGAGGCGGCAGATGATGCAGCCAAGGCAGCCACAGATTATCCACCTGTTGGGATTACTGTTCCCATCAGCCCACGCCAGACCAAACTGGTGGCCGCCAGATCAATGAAACTTATGGGGGAGATCCTAGGTGATACCCCATTTCAACAGTGGTACCGAGCAGCGACTCAGGGAGAACCCCCTCCATATCATAGAAGCTGGTCCAGAGGGCAGCGTACCGCCATCCATCGTCTTCATTTAGGCTTTCCCACAACCAAGTTGATGGTAGATAAGGCAGAGGAGGAGATGTGCCAGCACGTTGTCCAGCGCCCCCTAACACACTATCTCCTGGAGTACCAAGTTAATGAGACATTCCGCAGGCAACTAGCACTGATGTCCCCTCCCGGAGAAGACCCAGAGAGAACTGCGGCTACCCAAGTGTACCATGGAGTCAACGCCCCAGACAAGTTGTTGCCTGCGATAACGACATATCCTTCTCCTCGCTAGAGTGTCCACAGTTAGGAGTGCATGTTTGCATATGTATATCTCTGAATATGCAGCATGCACATGTACATGATCCAATGTTCATATTACAGATGGCGTTGTCGCTTATAAGACGCACCAGATGAACTGTCCAAAACAGTGATAGAGCAGCATACGTTGCAACATTGCAGAACCCTTTCTCCTTCGGGAGCCAGAGACGGGTCATCGCATGATTAAGGGCCGTGCCAGGACCCCGGTCTTGGCGAACAATATACATACATGCCTGTGCTCCAGATTCTTAACGACGAAGGTTCTCTTCACACCAGTTCCATAGCCGAGGGACTGATTACCTCATGTTTTGTATGTACTTCTATCGTCTTCCAATTATGTCCTTGAATTTGTATTGATAAAGCCACTGGAAGGCGAAACATCTACAATAAAGATACCCACATGTTGCACGTGTGTCTAATTTTCATTATTAGGTTTGCAAGGTCCAACTAGCTGGACGAATATTATTATACCAGCATGGTTCAACTAGCTGGAAGAATATTGCTTGGCCAGCATGTTCCAACTAGTGCCAAGGGTATTATTAAGCCAACATAGTATAACTTGCTGGATTAATCCTATTAGGCCAGCATGATACAGTGGTTAGAGCACTCGTTAACTTCTTTAAACCCTATATTGGACAGGCAAGTTGAATATCGTACCATGGAAGCGAGCGCCGTGAAGCTAGCCTATGCTTTATTTATCACCAGTGGGATGGTTACTAAGAGCTATGTCATCTACCACGTGTCCGTCTGTTCTCTCATACCATAGGCTGGTCAATCATGTAAATGTATCACAGAATGAGTGCTGCAAGAAACCATGGCAGGTTCAAACCCTACCCATTCTGTGAATTGTTTACAATCGTTTAATTACGATTTCGCGAATCAACATGCAAACACTACTGAGCGTCTATTTCTGCCTCTCAGCAGTTTTCCTCCACAGTGGTTTCTTTAGTCCAGTGCAGAAAAAGGGTAGAATAAGAGGAAGAGTATGAGGTAATCATTCCCTGAGCTTTTAGTTGATGTGTTCAGTTCATCAATCTTGACAAAAGTGCAGCATATTCGTGGAGAGATGAGGTGGAGCAGAGGGAGGCGGAGTCACTAGTGGACGTAGGTCGTGTCTATAGATTACACAAGTTTTGAAGAAATCCCTGCATCAGAATTCTGCATTGGACTGAAGTCCTGTGTGGCGAAACGTTTCCTGAATAAAGATACCTAAATGTTGCAAAAGTGTCTCATTTATCAACTTAAATCACACAAGTGCTTAACGTCAAGATTAGAGAATATCTTTCAAGACCCTGAACACTGATACATAACATTTTTGCAATAAAAATGTGCATGCAATTATGGTTTTATAATAAGAACAAATGAAGGAGCACTGCAACAGGACTACTGGCAATGTGGACAAATAGTTCAGAGAACCGACAAGTTGATAAATTAGACACATGTGCAACATTTGGATATTTATATTGAGGAAACGTTTCGCCACACAGTGATTCATTTTATACCATTTATTTCCATACAAAGGAGAATGGTGAAGAATAGGAGGAGTTTCAGGTAATCAGTCCCTCAGCCTTTAGTCGATGTAATCAGTCCATCAATCTTGAAAAGAATATAGCAAATGTGCGATGCAGTGGCTTATATACTGTAGACAGGAGAGGTACAGGAAATTCTTCACTTGCCTAACCTTTAAGTATGACCTACTTCCACATTTAGGTTTGTCAAATGTGATACCACCTACGACTGCTTCACCTCACCTGTCTACAGCATATAAGCTGTGGAAAATTGCATTTATCTGAATGTAACTAATTATGTACATAACAGTAAATGATAACAAAGATAATTATTATTCATCAATGTTACATAGACAAGTAGGAATTTGGGACACCTAGGTCGCAAAAAATGTCTCCCTTCGATACCTACCACTGTCATAACCACAAGTTGCTCTGGACCTATTAATTAAATGAATTATACATCAGGAATTCTGGTAAATGTATAAATTTGTGGACTGTATATTAAAAAATGATTATATATAAACACAATTACATAACAGAAGGAAAATATATCTTAATATCACTCACCAATTTGACTGGATATTAAGTTGTATCATACTCAAAAAAATTCACTAACTAAATTTATGAAAACACTGGCCAGAATTATACACAAATCTAGAGAGCTTATCTGAGGTTCCTGGAGCTGTCTTGTCCAGTCGTCTGATATCTCAACTTATGCAGGAATGCATGTCCAACAATTTCGCCTCCTATTTGAGAGGTGTCAGCCCAATTTCAACCTCTAGAGCACGAAAATTTCTTCCCATCACACCAACGTTGTACACAATTCAAAACCCAAGATGGCTAGTCCCGTCTGCGCAGACGCAGGCTTTCCGTTTTCTATGACATAAATATTATTAAATACAGAATGGCCATCTATTTACATATAACTACTGCATTTCTGGAAAATATATACAGTATTTTCCACACTGCGGCAGGGCGGAGCTCGTTGCTAAACGATTCAAATTTCTCATTTGACAATGGTGGAGGACCTGGGCACATATAGGATCTGGCATCCACACGGCGACATACTACACAAGATTTAATCACCCTTTTTTCACTTTGCCGTCCTTGTGGAATCCAGAAAGTTTCCCTAATACAATTTAAGGTATCTTGTACCCCACCATGCATTACATTTTTATGGGCATTTAGCACAATTAAATTTGTTAGATGATGAGTTTTGGGCAGTAAGATAGGGTGTTTAGCATAATCACCCAATTCAGCATTTTGTAACCTACCTCTGCACCTAATTACATTGTTCTCTAAATACAGCCCCAATTTCTCTATTATGGAACCTTTCACAATTTTTCTTTCCATCATCAATTTAATCTCATTTCCATAGATTTCCTCCTGTACCCTCTTTATCCAATATTCAAGAGGATGTGAAAACTTAAATGAAATATTCATCTTGTTTAGAAATTTAAACACCAACTTAGTTACACTGATTAGTTTGGGTAAAGAAGAATACCTATTTATATCAATGGCTAAGGGTGGACAAACTATTGGAGATGTGGTCACAGTAATTTCAACAGGAGCAATATACGCCGTTTGTACAGGCCAATTAGCTTTATTTACCAACCAACTCGGTCCTTTAAACCATGATACAGCATTCACAAATTTAGCATAAGGTAAACCTCGAGACAAGAAATCGGCTGGATTTTCCTCCCCAGGTATATAATTAAAGGTTAACATATGCTGACCCAAACTATTATACTTCTCTTGCATCTGATTAATTTCAGCGACTCTGTTTTGTACGTACACAATTTTACTGTTTCCATTACGAATCCATTGTAAGGATACCTCATTATCAGCCCATATTTATCTCCTGCAACTTATTTCTTATATAATTAGCTAATTTGACACCTACATAAATGGCTGTTAATTCCAACTGAGGCAATGTACGTGATTTAATTGGAGACACTTTAGCCTTAGACATAACAAGAGAAATAACACTATTACATTGAAGGTAAGCAACTGCTCCATATGCCAATTTTGAAGCATCACAAAGTGCTTCACTCTGAAATTTAATAAGATATTTGCTAAGTTTTCAGTCAACGACGGACCTGTCATCAGTCATTTAAATTAGGTACATTTTTGTTACTCCTGGCACTACAATTAAACACAATCCTCAAAGGAGTGGTCTTAGAATCCTTCTTCACTCCGTGATGTGCCAAATAGTGACCATAAATTTTGGCTTGTTCAGGAGGTACCTCTTCTATAAATTTATTAATTAACTGCTCAGCAATTATATCATTATAGGCAGTTAACAATTCTGGTGTCTTACTCAGTTCGCGGAGCTGAGCCTTTAATTGTCCATATGCCATTATGTAATTAGTGGGCAATTCTGGATGGTTCTGTCTCCACGGAAGTCGTACCCAGTATTGTCCAGATTCAAATTTTACATCTTTCAGGTATTGTTCTTGAGTAAAAGAATCGTCTGGACTTTCTTCATTTACATTTATTCCAATGCTGTCTAATTCCCACAATTTATGCACTGGCTCAACACCATCCTCTATGGAAGAATTATACTGGGGTACGATTTCATGAGTAAGACACACAGTTATGGTATTTGTAGTTTCCTCTAGTCATGAATTATTATTACGAGGAATCCTACCATACATTACATGGCCTCCTGAAGTCTTCAAAAGGGTGACACCACATTTCTTTACCATACCCTTTACAAAGGAGGCATAATAGTCACTACCTATCAAAATATTTATTGGGCCTACAGAATCATCACTTACCCCAGAAGGTGCTAAATTTACATTATGTGAAAGTCTTTCTGTAGCTTTACTAAGCCCTACTGTAAATATTTTCTCTGGAAGTCTTTCTACAATTATTGCATTAACACGTTTTTTCTCATTGCCCAACCTGACGGTTACATAAACTGTGTCATACAATTGAGACCTTTTATTCGAGAGAAAACCAGATAATTTTAAAGTTGTAGGATCTCCCATCTGTACTTTCATACCATCAAGACATTTGCGTTTTATGAAAGTACACTGGGATCCCTGGTCCAATAATGCATTTACATTTTTTGATTTATACCTTTTATCATCAATTTTTACCTGTGACACAGGTAAGGCTACTTCAGCAAAACCATCATTATTAACATTAGCAGCAATTTTTACATTAGCTACTGTTGTGTCAGGAATTCTGGAAAATATATAAATTTGTGGACTGTATATTAAAAAATGAGTATATATAAACACAATTACATAACAGAAGGAAAATATATCTTAATATCACTCACCAATTTGACTCGATATTAAGTTGTATCATACTCAGAAAAACCTCACTAAATTTATGAAAACACTTGCCAGAATTATACACAAATCTAGAGAGCTTATCTGAGGTTCCTGGAGCTGTCTTGTCCAGTCGTCTGATATCTCAAGTTATGCAGGAATGCATGTCCAACAATTTCGCCTCCTATTTGAGAGGTGTCAGCCCAATTTCAACCTCTAGAGCATGAAAATTCCTTCCCATCACACCAACGTTGTACACAATTCAAAACCCAAGATGGCTAGTCCCGTCTGCGCAGACGCAGGCTTTCCGTTTTCTATGACATACATATTATTAAATACAGTATGGCCATCTATTTACATATAAATACTGAATTTCTGGAAAATATATACAGTATTTTCCACATAAGCTACTTCTTCGCACATATGCTGTATTCTTTTCAAAACTGATGGACTGGTTACATCGACTCAAGGCTGAGGGACTGATTACCTCAGACTACTACTGTTCTTCACCATTCTCCTTTGTATTGATTGATGAAGCCAGTGTGGCGAAACGTTTCCTCAATAAAGATACCCAAGTGTTGCCCATGTGTCTAATTTATCTACTGGCAATGGAAGGCAGGTCCAAATCACACCCGCTCAAGAAGTAAGAAGCACTGCAGCATGTCTACTGGCCTAAGCTGGTCGGATCCAACTCGCACCCACCCATACCCACTCACGCATTTGTCTAACCTATTTTTAAAACTACAATGCTAATATTGAATTCTTTTGTCTTTTTAGAAGTCAAATAAACTTTGTTACGGATCGACAACATAGAGGAACATGACTGAGAGTGAGGTAGATTCTCCAGATGCGGTGGAAACTGCCGACAGTGTGAGGTATAACTCATTGGATATTGCACAAAAAGAAGTTGTCATGTAAATTCTGCAGCAGGAAAAATTACCATGTCAGGTATTGCTTGTTCAATATGCAAAGTAAATCTCTGCCTGAAAGTGGGTAAGAATTGCTTATTTGATTTCCATAATAAGACTGTTGAAAATATTATAAGTTGATGATTTTGACACATATGCAGTAGTTATGTATCTTTATTGTTGATACGTTTCACTTACACAGTAGGCTTCTTCAGTCAAATACAGAGGCAGCAGGTGTAGTAGTGAAATGAGGATGTAATCAGTCCATCATCCTTGGAGAAATAGTATTTGAGATGGTCAGTCCCTCAGCCTGGAGAAGAGTTCAGCTTCATAATCTGGAACGATATGAAGCCTACTGTGTAGGTGTAACGTTTCAAGAAAAAATATCCAACTGTAGCACATCTTAGTCATCAAGGTCTTCAGCAGTAAAATGGTGTATGACTTGAAGTAACTGTTTATTATGTATGATGTAATGACACTTGTTATTACTTTATAAGAGTTTTCAACTAATTAAAAATATCCATTTCCACACATTTGTAAAATGGTTGTAATTTACAAAAGTAAAATATGTAAAAATGATATTTCCTATTATTTGTTTTATACTCATGTGTTGAATAATAAAATATAAATATTCATAAATTATTAAATTTGGGGAATTGTTTATATTTTCCTTGGGCAGTTGGCACTTCAGTAACTCGTCATTTTTTGCATTTTTTGGGATTTTTTTTTTTTAATGTGTCACAAAAACATTGAGAGCAAATATACCTTAGAAAGGGTTACACAGTAAGTCTAAGATAGAAGAATTTTGATTTTGTCAACTATTTCGATGAGTGACCAATGAAGGGACTGGCTTGTATAGTGCAGATAGCCTAGACATGACCGCATCTGTTTCACATCAGACTCTCTAGTCCCAGGTCACAATCAGGATTGGTTCGTCAGTCTTGTGCCTAAATTCCTGTGTAATACACATTGACCATTGAACCCGTCAGAGTCACTGTAATGCGGAGTAGGCAATTCCTTCTTGCCGGGTGATCGCCCTAGAACTCTGTTGTTCTACCTCTCATTTCAAGGGGTTCGACACACTTTCAGAGAATCTCCTGATTTTTTCCTGGCACTCGGGCTGCGGCCTGAGTGCCAGGAATGGCTCAACTGGAGTTGAAAGAGTCACCGTGCCCTTGTCACAGGGCTGCCCTCGCCATAGGGCTTTAAACGGAACGAGCGAACGAACAAGTGCAGGTAAGATCCCAATGTGATGAGCATGGAAGACGGGACAGACGAAGAATAGCGCTGGAGAGGAGTATTCTTAGTCGTAGAAATAGAGCCAGCAGTTAAGACGATCATGGAACAGACTATAGAACAGGAATAGACAGGCTCAGTTGCGTTGGTCGTGTAGCAGTAGGTTAGTCACAGGACGAGGCAAACAGGCAAGACGGTACATCACTTGTACCAACTCTGACACTCCATCTGGAGCCACTGCCGGATCACCATATGGAAAAAACCCGGCCAGGACCCGTCCTGGCAACCGTACATGAACATGAATATCGCATTTAAAAAGTATTAATACGAATATATGGCGTTTGTCCTGATGGAAAGACATTAATTATGCTAGTTTCATCGATCTCTAAAGTTACAACTCCAGTATCTAATGCATTTAATCTTTCTTTACGTAATTCGTTAGCTTGATATATAGCTGTCTATCATCGGTATGGGACTTCTAACTTACCAGCTAATTTCCATCACTCTAGGAATGTTAACACTTCCACGGAGTCTAGTTTAAATACCTAGTACGAGTGCAGAGCAAACCAAATTACTAATTAATTACCTGAATTTTGATTCAGCTCCAATATGGGGCAATGGTTTTAGCCAGGGATGTAGTGGGTGATTAGGGTTTAAATCTTCACACTCCTTCACTATCATTCACCACGGGGTGAGACATGAGTCTTTGGTGGTGGCTGGGGAGTTAGCAAGCCATATTCATTAGTTGAACCAAGTAAGTAACCTAGTAATATGTATTAATTCATATTGCAGCTTAGGCCATTTTTGGAAGGGCCAGTGAGTGTTTTGCGGTTGCCTTTTATATAGTAATATATTTTCAAGTAAGATTTAATTATATAGAAAAATTTAAATAACTAGACCTGTTTAGCAAATTGAAAATTATGACAATAATTCCTCAAAAATTATATAATGAAAAGGTTACATTAACTGTATTTGAATAAATAGCTATAAAATCGGTAAACTAGCAACTGAAGTTATCACAAAAATTCCTAACAGAAGTCAGATGTCTACTGGTAAAAATCATTTTAGACGTCAGTAGCTCACGTAGCTGGCTTCACAACCTCTGTTTTCTGGACTACACACTGAATCAGCAACACAATCTAGCTCATCAGCAGCCAGGAATAAAACTCTGGGTTTGTCCAGTCTTACCCATACCACTCGTTATCCATGGCTAAATTTACACAAATGCAACAGGCATAATTATTTTCCAGATTTTATGTAATTAAGAGCCAGTTTAATCAACAAGATTCCACATAAGGGATAATGACGGGTGATTTGGTCATTTAGTAATAATGGTAGAATTATCGACAAAATGTTAGGAAAATTGACACTCACAACTAATGTGATCTTTTATTGTGGCAACGTTTTGCTCTCCAGGAGCTTTATCAAGCAGATACAGTCACTGAATGTTCATGATAATGTAGGTTTGCCAGGACGGGTAATGGCCCGGGTCTTCTCCATGGATGACCCGGCAGTGGCTCTTGAAGGAGTGTCGGAGTTTATAAACGTGATGTACCTTTTACAGCCCTATGGTGAGCATTGTCGTCAATTGGAGTACAGCTTACAGCTCTATGGCAGGGTCACGGTGAGCATTGTTGTCATTTGGAGTACAGCTTACAGCCCTATGGCAGGGGAACGGTAAGCATTGTTGTCAATTGGAGTACAGCTTACAGCTCTATGGCAGGGTCACGGTGAGCATTGTTGTCAATTGGAGTACAGCTTACAGCTCTATGGCAAGGTCACGGTGAGCATTGTTGTCAATTGGAGTACAGCTTACAGTTCTATGGCAGGGTCACGGTGAGCATTGTTGTCAAGTGGAGTACCGCTTACAGCCCTATGGCAGAGGCAGCGCTATGACAAGGGCGCGGGGAGCCGTCTTTGTGTCTAGTGGAATACCATTTACAGCCCTTTGGAGGAGGCAGCCCTATGGCAGGGGCACGGTCAACATTCTTGCCAAGTACTGCTTACAGCCTCATGATAGGGACAGCCTTATAATAAGGGCACGGTAAGCCGTCCTTGGATCAAATGGAGTACCACTTACATCCCAATGACAGAGGCACGGTGACCTTTTCAACTCCAGCTGAGCCATTCCTGGCACTCAGGCCGCAGCCCGAGTGCCAAAACGACTCAGCAGATTCTCTGGAGGTGTGTTGAACACCTAATTTCGGACAGAAGTCTACATGTATAGCTATCATGTGAGGTGAAAGTTAGGCTGCGGCAGCGGCGGCAGCAGTAGTACCAGCAGCAGCAGCTCTTGGAGAGCGAAACGTTGCCAAAATAACACGTCACATTAATAACAAAAAAGGCACAATACCGTGACTGGAACGTTACACAAATAACCCGAACATAGAAGAGAGGAGCTTACGACAACGTTAGTGTGACTTTGTAAATGGTCCAAGTCGGGCCGAAACGTCGTCGTAAGCTCCTCTCTTCTATGTTCGGGTTATTTGTGTAACACGTCACATTAGTTGCAGCTGTGTTTATTCAATTATTTACACCCATATAAGACATTCACCGACTTTTAAGAAAAGCTGGCCAATCACACCATGTGAAGGAGTACAAAAAAAGGCAAATTCCAATCACATTTTAGCTTTTTCGATTCAGCAGTTAAATAAGGCAAGCATAATAGCCAGCCGTGAGTTTGAATCCTGCCTGTTCGTAAAGTCAATAATTAAATGATAGTTACAAAAATAACTAGTTTAAAAATTCAGTTGAAATATTCTTTAGATATTCCGTTTCAACGGAAAATCTCATAATCATAACCTTTCAATAATTCATAAATTATATGATAAAAGAATATGAAACATTTTACTAATGTTATAAAATCAGTCATTCATTCACTAATTATTTTAAAATGAAAAAAAAAAAATGATAATATCGAGTCATAAATACATAGTGAACGACTGACCTTGAATTAGCATAAAAAAAAGACGGCGACTGAACCGAGGTCCTCTAAGTGGCATGTTCTGCGTTGTACCGCCATATGTGCCACCCTATGTGCCACCCTATGTGCCACCCTATCTTGATAGTAATGTTTTACTACACTTACTGGATGTGACATATTGTTCCAGCCACCACGAGCTGTGACTCGACTATCCTCTCCCACGACCACCTAAGTCTTCTGAGAGCAATTTCTTCTCCATTATTCAAAGCCACATATACCACAATATATACATATATATATATATATATATATATATATATATATATATATATATATATATATATATATATATATATATATGTCGTGCCGAATATGTAACACTGGTCAATTAGCAAGAACTCATTTATAAT
>NC_091369.1:15137696-15227696 GCF_038502225.1 Cherax quadricarinatus
TGTGACCTACTTCGTTACAGAGGAAGCAGACGACAGACTTGCCCTTTACTCCCTGCTGACGTTGCAACTGGTGTCGCTCTGGCTGGTGTCTCTCTGGATACTGTTGTCGAGACGCACCATAGTGAGTAGTTTGTCTCTCAGCAGGTGGACCATAAGTTGAGAAGCGTGGCTCACCAGATGACTTAGTTGGCTGACGTAGACGTTCTCCCTCCGGCTGGCATTTCATTCTCCAAGGTTGACGATCTTTGCTCATGCCAGGCTGTTGAAAGTCGAAACAAAATCAACTAGGGTTGCCCAAGCTGTCGCCTCCCCAATTTTTAAATAATTTTGAAATTAGCGGGGATACTTGTATATGCCCCCAAAAACTGTGGTTTCACTACTTGATAATCAAAAATTTCAGCGTCATTTAACCCCGGTAAATTCCTGTCCCTTACCAAAAAAATTTGTGTGAACCCAACGTTTTCCCAATGTTTTCCGCCCCCTCGGCCCAAACCCTGATTTTCAAATTTTAAAATTTTTCCCCGGTTGGGGCCCCCTTAAGCAAACAAGCGGCCCCCTTTTAAAACAAATCATTTACAATTTAAAAACCTGCCCCCCTTTCTTTCCCTATAAAATTCTTCTTTTGAAAATGCTCTTTTTTCCCCTAGTCTGCTCAAGTTTGGGTTTTTTGCCAGCCCAAGTGCCAACGCCGCTGATTCTTTTTGGGAACAACCCTGCTGCCCCCTATACTGCTTTTGCCCGTTGATATTCCACTTCCCCCCCTGGAAAACCCGGGGATTTTTTCCCCAGGCCCCGTGGGGGGGGGCCCCCGGAGGGGGTCATCCCTTTTCCCAAGTTTGTTGGTAATCAGTGAACGCAGTTGCGCGGCGGGGGTGCGTTTGTTTTGAATTGAAGGAACAAAATTTTTCCCCAACAACGCTGTAGGGACAATTTGGGTGGGTTTAAAAGTATATGCCCGACCCCAAACGTCTGCCCGGGGGTCATTTGGATAAGTTATTCGCTATGCACGGTACGATTGCAGAATACCCCGTAACACTTTAAATTTTGCAGAACACCTTAAATCCGGAAGTTCGGGAATCCCAATACAAGGTGGACCCCGCAATAAAACTGATTTAAAATTCTTCACACCAAAACAGGCTAAAGAAATAATCCTTGGGAAAAAAACAAGGGGAGAAAACGTTTACACTGCCCAAAAGATGCCCTGGAAAACAACCACCGAAAAAATTTAGTAAGCGAGCTGTTGAACGATCCCCAAAAACAGCCCCCCAATGGAACGAAAAAAAATTTGTGCGTTGGCAAAGTTAATGCAATGCCAGACAACAAGCTGCACAATTTTCCCCAATAACCCTTCCCCTCTAGGCTCAACCCCAAATCCGGTCAGCCCCCAAGGCCCCTTTTAACCCCGGGGGAAAAAACCCCGGGTGGGGCCCCCCAGCCCGGGAAGAGCCCAAAAGGCCTGTTTTTTATTTGGAGTGTTAAAATTTTTTCCCCAAAAATTAAACAAAACCCCCAGAAAAAGTTTTAAAACTTTATTAAATTTAACCCCTTACCCCAAATTTAAAAAACCTTAATTTATTTTTTTTGCAAAAAATTTTTTAAAAAAAATGGGTTTACAATTTATTTAAAAAAAGAATTGTACATTTTTCCAGAAATGGGGAAGAATTTCCAAAAGGGAAGAATAAAAGCCGAGAGCAGACCGTGCTTCCCAGCCCCTAGAAGGGGAATGAAAAGGGCAGACGGAGAGTGGTACCCCCCAAACCCCCGGATTCCCAAAAAACCATTTTCTTTTTCCCCGGGGAACCTGGCACTGGGTTGAACGACGGGGCCCCCCTTAAACCCCCAGTTACCGGGTTTCCCTTTTTTGGGGGAGTAGCCTGTAAATGGGGTGTGTCAGGCCGAAAAAGGTTATACTCTTTGTTTTTGGGTGATCCATCATTTCCCCCTCCTGATAATCTTGTGTGTGCATGTTGTATGTTGTGTTGTTGTTGTTTTTGTGTGTGTGTGTGTGTGTGTGTGTGTGTGTGTGTGGTGTGTGTTATGCAGCGTCCCCGGGAATTCCCATTAATTCTAAAACACCAAAGAATTTCCTTTATAAAATTCTACTTATAAAATACTGAAAGTAATACTTTTAAACCCCTCCCTTTGTTTGTGTGTGTGTGTTTTGTTTTTGGGGGGGGGGTGTGGGGGGTGTTGTGTGTGTTTTTTTTGTGTGTTGTGTGTGTTTTTTGTTTTAAAAATTAATTGGGGTTGCAGGGTCGAGCCCCAAAGCCCGGGCCCCCCCCTTTTACTAACCCTTTTACAGGTCCCCCCCTCTCTGTTTCCGAGCTTTGTCATACCTCTTTTTAAAACCAGGGGTTGGTTCCGGGGCCTCACTACTTCATTTTGCTAGGCTATTCCATTTCCCCAAACGACTCTTGACTGAAAAATCCTTCCTAACTCCCGGGGACTCGTCTGATTTTGGGGGTTTCCCAATTGTAAACCCTTTGTTTCTGTGTCCCCCCTTTAAAACCCTCCTATCTCTGTCCCCTTGTTTTTCCCCCAGATCTTGTATGTCTTTTCCCATTGCCCCCCCTCCCCTTCTGTCCTCCGGG
This sequence comes from Cherax quadricarinatus, assembly GCF_038502225.1. Lineage (NCBI taxonomy): Eukaryota > Metazoa > Arthropoda > Malacostraca > Decapoda > Parastacidae > Cherax > Cherax quadricarinatus. The sequence goes on from NC_091369.1 coordinate 15,140,288, forward strand.
CCGCCGCCCGGAATTTCCCCTAAACCCTTTTCCTCTTAAGACACCCCTTTTGGAGCCTGGGACTAGCCTTTTTCCCTTGTACTTTCTCTAACTTCTTGACGTGCTTGACCAGGTGGGGGTTTTCAGACTGGTGCTGCATCCCAGTAGGGGGCCAAACATACAAAAGGGGCGGTGTCTTGAAGATTCCTTATTAAGGTATCAGAACGCTATTTCCGGGTTTTGCCAGGCGCCCGTATGCGCAGTTAAATTTGGTTGGGGTGCCCCGGTGACTTGCTCGGGGCACCCTCCCTGAGTGACCCCCGGGTCTTTCCCCCCAGCCATACTCTGCCGTTTCTTGCCCCCCCCCAAATTTTCCCTTGATTTTTGCTTTTGGGGGAGGGTTCAAACCCAATTTTTTGGCCCCACAGCCCAGCCTGTCCGGTCTTTTTGCAGCCCTGCCTCATCCTCACCCGATTTCACCCCCTTCCCCCATAAATTTCACACCCATCTGGAATAGGGACCCCTTCCCCAAGGTTTTTCCCTTCCATCATGTCTTTTCCATATATAAAAAAATAGCACGGGCCCTAGGAACGGGCCCCTTGGGACCCCGCCGTCACAGGCGCCCACTGTGATACCCCCGCCATGAACTCGTTTTGTGTGTGTGTGTGTGTGTGTGTGTGTGTGTGTGTGTGTGTGTGTTTTTTGGGGGGGGGGGGCAATATACCCAAAAAGTGATAAAAAAAAACCATATATGACAGAATTGTCCTTAATATAAAACATACAGTTAGTGGATGTCTTTTACCTCAATGAATGGGCCTGGGCATTCTGAGAGGTATCCCTTTTCGACTTGTAAGCCCAGACCCAAGGGAAGTGGTGTGTGGAATAAATGCTTTTTTGACTCCGGAAATTAATTAAAAATAAGTTTGCCTGTAGGGGTTTAAAATCCCCAAATTTTACGTATTATAAATGAATCTTTTTTTATACCGCCCGGGATTAGGGTTGGGGCTGTAATAAAATAATTTTATAAATTAATTCTCTGATTTTTCCCCGTTTTTATCAAAAATTTTCTACAACTTTCTCATTTTTTTGTTAATCAGTTGGGTGTTTAAAAATCACATGACTAAAAGAAAATTATTGGGGCTGGGGGCCCAATTTTATTTTTTTGGTATTGTGACCCCATGGGTTTTTAAAACAATTAACTGAACATGAGCCAAAAGTTTCCTTTATTATTCATGGAGATTGTTTTCCCTCCCAAAAAATTTAAAATTTTAACAATATTTAATGTTTGAATAAAACCCGGGATTGTTTGTTTTTATTAATAACCAAATATAGGAGACATGGGCTGTTTGAAAAAAAAAATTCCCACCTGTACAGGTCTATCCCCCGGCCCGGAGGGTTGGGAAAGACCCTTACACGTCAATTTTGATCTGCCCTTAAAAAAGGGAAACAAGGGGAATGAACCAGGGGCCTTTACGCATAAACATTTTTTAATACTTACCCTGAGAAAAGAATGGACACAAAAATTATCTCGGGTAATTTTAAAAAAACCCCCCCGATACATATGTTGTAAACACTGCTTCTAGCGAAAAACCCATCCCCGGGGGTTGCAACCCAGAGCCCTCCGCGAGGTCTGGATTTTTGGGGGTTTGTCCGGTTCCCAAACCCCACCCAGGGTTTTTTAAATCAAACCCCTTAGGGTTTCGTGAGTTCGGGCCCCAAATTGTCTCTTACTTATACTTTTCCCCCGATAACGAAAGAATACGAAATCAAATATACAGTTTAAAAGGTATGGGATTTTTCCAATCCTTTTTGGTTGGTGCTGCCCCAAGTTTGTTTTTTTGGAAAAATAAAAATGTTGATGGCAAAATAGAAATTATTTTACCTAAAAAAGGGTCTATTCTTTTTCCCTTTTTAATCCATCATTTTTATTATTGCAGGGGGCAGTTTTGCACCCTTTAAACATAAAAGGGAAAAGGAAAAGACCCCCAAAAACCCCAAGATCATTTTAATCCCCCAAAAAAATCAAAAAATCTAATAGAAAAAGTCTTTAACAGATCAAGGGAAAAAGAAAGGAAAAAAAATTCCATTCTTTTACAGGCCCCTGTTTAAAAAATTTCGGGGAAAGGAATAAAAGGATGCAATTTTGAGTTAAACCCTTTTGACGTAGGTTCATAGATGGAGGGTTTCAGAGAACAGCAGGGGATAAATTGGAGATATGTGGTTTTTTTGGGTTTTTTAAATGGGAAAGGGGTTTTTTATCACAAAAAGGTGGGTTAAAACTAAGTTTCCCCATCGTTAGGAGAAAACTTGAAAAAGGAGGCAAGGAATGGGGAGGTATCATTCCCCCCTTCCCTTAATTCCGATGGGGTTTCCATTTTTTCCAAATTCCCGGGGTCTTGGTTTAAAATTTTTGGAAAAGGGAACGCTTTTTCCGGGCTAAAGGTTTTTGAAAAAAATTTTAAAAAATTAAAAAAAAACCTCATTTCTCTCCCCTGTTTCCTTATTTTTTTTTTTTTTTCCCTGGGCAAATTTCAGGAACGAATTGGAAAAGGCTGTTTGTGTTTTGGCTTCTTCCTAAAAAAATAAAATTTGGGCAAAATTTAAAAACAAAAATATATTTTTTTTCAAGTTGGTTTTAACAAAAAATTGGTGTTTTTTTTGGTAAATTAAATTTTTTTGTTAAATGGAAAGTTTTTTTGGGGCCAATTTAAAATTTGGAGGGGGAAATTTAAAAGGGGTTAGAAATGGATAACTTTTGGAAATTTTCCTGTTGATCCCTTCAAATGTAAAATTAGGAAAAAACCTTTTTAAGGGGGAAAGGAAAAAAAAAAGAAAATAAAATTAAAAAGAAAAAAAGTTTTAAAACAAGAAAAAAAAATTTTTTTTTTGAAAAAATTTAAAAAACAAATTTTCCTTTTTTGAAACCAACAAATTTAAAAGGGAAATTTTTTTCAGTTTAATATGTAAAAGGTTTTTTTTTGGTTGGGTTTGGGTTTTTTTTGGGGTTATTGGGGTGTTTTTTGGTGGTTTTTTTTGGGTTTTTTGTTTTTTTTTGGTTTTTTTTTTTTTTGGGGGGTTTTTTTGTTTTTTTGGGGGGGTTGGGTTTGGGTTTGTATTGCCCGGGAAAAAAAAAGGAAAAAAATTATGGGGAAAAAGTTTTAAAAACCAAAAAGGCTTTTTAAAAAAAAACTGAATTTAAAGGGGGCCCAGGGGGGGAAGGGCTTGGTTTGTAACTTTTAATTTGGGGGAAATTTTTTCTTTTTCCTTAAAAGGTATTTGGGGAAAATATAGGAATTTGTTTTTGTTTGACTTTATCATTAAGTTATTTAAAAAAATACCCCCAAAACAAAATTTAAAAAATTTTTAATTTTTTAAGTTTAAAAAAAACTAAAATTTAAAATTTGGGAAAAAAAAAGGGTTGTTTATAAAGGTTTTAGGAAATTTTTTCCCAAAGGGTTTTCTTTTTTGGGGTACAAAATTAAAATTTAATTTTGCATTAACTTTTAACCCAAAATTTTTAAAATCTTTTTAAAACATAATGAAAAAATTTTAAGGGAAAGGGAAATTTAAATTTTTTTTTGGGTTTTTTTGTCTTAAGGGCAAAAATGTTTTTTTAAATTTTTATTTTCCCTTAAATTTTTTCCTAAATTTATTTATTTCCCCAAATTTTTTGGGTTTTACAAAATTTTAATCCCCTAAGGGGAAACACATTTTTGAAATAAAATTTTTTTTTTAAAGGTTCAGGAAAATTTGGGGGGAAGGGTTTTTTGGCATTCCAAATTTTCCCCCTTGGGCCCCTTTATAAGGAAAGGGGATAGGGGTTTGAAATTTGCCAAGGGACCCCATAAAGTTCTCCCAATTCGGGGCACGCATTTAAAATTAAATTTTTTTAAAAAATAAATTTTTTTTAAAATTTAAATAATTTTTAATTTTTAACAAATTTTTAAAAAAATTTTATTTTTAATTAATATTAAGGTTTTTTGGGTTTACTTTTGGGGTTTAATTTAAAGGGGAAAGGGGAAAAAGGGGGGAAGGTATTGGGGAAAATTGGCCCAGGAGGGCCCAGGTATGGGGCCCCTTTAAATTATTAAAGAAGGGAAAAAAAAAATTTTTAAAAATTTTGGGGGTAAAAGGAAGATAAGTTTTAATTTTTTGGAAAACCAGGGAAAAAGTGTACCCAAGGTAAAGGGTTTATTTAATTTGAAAGAATTGGGTTAGACAGAATGTAAAAAGGGGGTTTTGGCCGGGAGGGGGGAGCAGGGGAAGGCCCCTTTAAAGGTTGTGTTTTGGAAAGGGGTCTGGGGGTTTTTTCAAATTTTCCCCCTTTTTTGGAACCCCAAATTATTAAAATTTGTGAACCAGGTTATTTGGGGGATAAAAGTGAGATTTTTTTTAATTTGCATTTTTTATGGGTTTGGGGGGAAAAGGCATTGTTTAAGTGGGAATGAGGGAGCAAGGGTGTAAATATTTAAAGTATTTTGGAATGGGTGGAAATTTTTTGGGGTAAAGGGGCCTTTTTTGGTTTTTTTTTGAAAACCAAGTGGGGGGTTTCAGGTTTAAGGGTTTGGGGGTTTAAGAAGGGAAAAAGGGGGGAGAAACTACTTCCCGGTTTTAAAAATAGGGGTCTTTTAGGCCCCGGAGGTTGTGTTTTTCCAAAACCTTTTTTGGTTTTTTTAAAATAATTTAATGGGTTGGGGTTGGAAAAATAAAAGGTGGGTGTTCGGGGAGGGGGTGGGATTAAAAAATTTTATGGGGGGAAAATCCAAAAATACAAAAAAGGAAATTTTTGAAAAATTACTTTTGCTGATGAAAATTGTGCTTATGGGGGATTCTAAAAAAAAATTTAAAAGGGTTAGTGGATGATTTGGGGAAAATGTTGAAAGGTAGAAAGTTGAAAGTGAACATAAAAAAGGGGTAAGGTTTTGGGGGTATCAAATGATTTATATAAAAAAAAAAATTGGGATACCCAAATTGGGGAGGAGGGTATGGAAGAAGTGAATTTTTTCCGGATCGGGAGTTGACTTTTAATGGGATTTTTTAAATAAAGGGGATAAAATTTAACCCGGGGTTGATGGGGGAAAGAAGGTGGGTGGTGCGTTGAGGTATATGTGGAGTAAAAAAACGATATCTATGGGGCAAAGAAGGGAAAAAGGATAAAAGTAAGTAAACACCTTATATGGGTGTGGCTTGGGGAATGCAGCAGCGAGGAGGGGGTTGGAGGCAGGGGAGATGCCCTGTTTTGGGGGAAAATGTTTGGTGTAAATATTATGCAAAAAATTTCGGGTGTGGAAATTGGGAAGATTTGGGGTTAAAAAGCATTAGTCAGAGGGGGGAAGAGGGGTTTTGGGGGTGGTTTGGTCATTTTTGGAGGGGAAAGGACCAAAAATGAAAAGACATGGAGAAATTTAAATCTTTAGGAGATGGAAGGCTGGGTAGGGGCCGTCCCAGAAGGTTGGGAAAGGAAGGGCTTGGGCTTCCAACAGGGTGCCCCTGAAAACCCTGTTATAAAGGGGTGAATGGAGACAAAAAGGGGTTTTTGGGACCTACAAACTTTGGGGTGTAAAACAGGGGAATATTAAATGAAGGGATTCAGAAACCGATTATTTTTAAGAGAGGATTTGAGTCCTGGAAATGGGGAAAACAATCCTGAACTCTGGGGAGGGGTTCGGGGTTTAGAGTTTGGGGGGGATATGTTGTAGCTTTATACGTATACTTTTTAAACTGTTGTTTCCCGAGCAACCCCTGCAAAAGCAGTGATGATGTGGGGTGAGGTGAAAGGTTAAAAAGATGAAAGTATTTTCTTTTTGGGGTTTTTTTTTTTTGGGGCACCCCGCCTTAGAGGGGGGAAAAAATTTTTAAAAAAAATTTAAAAAAAAATTATATATATATATATATATAATAATATATAAAATTTATTATTATTATTATTTTTATTAAAATTTTTAAAATGGGAAAATTTAAAAAATTTAAAATTTATATATTATTAAAATTTTTAAAAAATTTAATAAATTTTAATTTTTTAAAATTTTAAAAGTAAATTTATTTAAAATTAAGGATAAATTTTTAAATTTTAAAAATTTTAAATTTATTTTAATTAAAAAATTAAAATAATTTTAATTTGTTTAAAAATTAAAAATTAAATAATTTTTTAAATACTTGACGTTTATTTTTAGTGTGGGGCAAAGCCAAATTTTTTGGGAGTTCAAACTTTAGAACTTTGGCTCAAGGGCTTGAGTCCCGGAAAATGGGGCCGTGCCTGTAAAAGGGGGGGGTGTTAAAGTTTCAGTTTCTGTAGTGCACCTTTTAAACAGGGGATGGGTGAATGATGGTGGAAAACTTTTTGGCCCCCCTGCCTTTAACTGGATGTGGATAATAATAATAATAAATTTAAAAATAATAATAATAATAATAATAATAATTAAAAAATTATATATTAAAATAATTATATTAAATTTTAGTGGGGGGGGGGGGGGGGAGAGGGGGAAATTATTCTGTGATATTTTTAGACAATAATTTCCCAAACTGACAGAGATTCGCTCGGTAGTTTGGGATTTCCCCTATAATCACTGAATCAATAATTCCCAAATAATAAAAAGTTAATAATTTACCAGTTTGGGTCTGGTGTACATAATTTAAAAATAATTATATTCACGCCCATAATTATGGAAAAAACATGTATTTATTAAAAACCCTTTAAACCCAATGAGGTCGGATTATCGGAAGGGGGTTTGATCTCCTGGTTTTTCCTCCTTAAAATCACAATCGAAAGGTTTTGGTTTTTAAATTTTGGGGCCCGGGGAAAAACAGTTTTTCTTTCCTGAAACCGTTCATCTAGCGGTAAAAAGGGAACAGTGTTACTTGGGCTGTTGTGGGGGGCATCCTGGGGAAAGGGGGAGGGGTGGTGGGAGTGGAGTGTTAGTGAATCTTAGATAGTACCTAGGTATCATGTTGCGAGGAAATAGGTTACATGGGCCCCATTAAACATTAGAAAAGGGGGTTTTTTGCACTGTTTGGCCCCTTTGGTTTTGATTGAGAGATATCCCTTTTTGGAAGACAAAGTTAGAGGCGTTTATTAATCAAATCCGTCACTCTTTGGGGGAAAACAGTCTCCCAGGTGAGGGCCCGTATTAACCGACTGATGTGAGTAGCAGTCCGGGAATAGTATTTATTTTGTTAACCCTGGGGAAAATACCCGGGTTTTAGTTTGACTGTTTGGGGGGATCTTTGGGGTTTTAGTGTCATCAAACTGACCCAAACCCCCCTCCCCAAAACGAAACTGGGGCCCAACCAAAATCATCCAATATTTTTGTCTTTTTATTTTCTGGCGAACGCATATTGATCCAAATAATCATTGGGTTTTTAAAAAGGGTAAAAGGGGAATCAGCCGGGGGCGATCCATGGCCAAAAGGGCCAGTTGGGGAATCCCCACATGGCCCCACACCCCAAGTCCCGGAAACACTTGTTCCCTTTTTCATGGGGCGAAAAATCACCACAACGAAAAAGACTAAACCCCCAAATTTTCAGTGGAAAAAAATCCTCCCAAAATGGTTACGGAAAACCTTTAAATTTTCTTCCACTGATAGACGCCGATCGATCGCCCTTTTCCCTTTTCCCCCCATTGTTCGTTCCCCTTTAAATTGGGGAGGCCTTATATAAACTTTTTTGGTCGGGGAATTTGGGATCGGGGGCGCTCAAATTTTTATTACGTAACATTTAAAAGCAGACCGGGGGCAGTACCGTGGTGGGGGCCGGGGAAGGAAAATCAATAGCGGAATTAACGGTTTTTCCGAACCTCCTTTTGGTTAAAAAACAATTATCCAGCTGTTTGGAAAAGGAAAGTAAAACCGGAAAATAAAACCAAACAAAGAGAAATAAAAGCAAATATATTTGTAAACAATGAGACTGACAAGAAAAATAGGCAACAAAAAAAAGAAATAATATCTTTTAGAAGTTATACAAAAAACGCAAAACAAACAGTAAAAACAAAAACAGTAAAAATAAATCGAAACCCGCAACGCTAAAACAAAAAACAAAAACACAAAAAAGAAAAAGCAACAAAGCCAAATTTAAAAGAAATAGGAAAAAGCAAGGGGCAGTAAAGCCAAAAAAAAGGGGAAAAAAGAAATATAAACCAAAAAAGCGAAATAACTACAGTAAAGCCAAACGCAGAAGCAAAAACAATAAACAAAAATAAATCCGAAGGGAGCAGCAACAAGCAGTAAAATAAAGGGATCAAACAACAGCAAAATCAACAACAAAAGTTTTCGTGATTGGTTTTCTTGTTGGTTTTATCCAACCCAAAAAACCAAAATCCATTCCACCCGGGGCTCCTCCCAATTTTTCCCAAGGGTGTCATCCCCCAAACTGTCTATCTCAAACTGCCCCCCATCCCAAAACTTCCCATCCCCCAAACTGTCATCCCAAGGCTTGTTCATCCCCCAAACTGTTTTCCAAACTGTCTATCCAGGATGTCTTCCCAAGGGTATCTGTACTGGGAAAGTCTTTCCAAGCTGTCTATCCATCCTTCTATCCCCCTTTTTTCCTAATCTATGTATTTGGTTTCCCATCACAAGGGTGTCTCTAAACCCGCCCCCCTGTCTTTTAAGCCTTCCCAAATTCCAAACTGTTCCCACTCCAGTCCTTTTTTCCCCAAACCTTTTTCCCATCTCAGCCCCGTCAATTCCATGTGTTTTCCCCATGCCCTTTTTCCCAATTTTTATTATTTAAAATTTTCCCCATCTGCTTCTCCAAAACTGTCCATTACCAATTTCATTCTATGCTGGGGTGTCTATCCCAAGCTGTCTACAACCAGTATTTCATTCCATCTGTCTAAACCAATGTCCATTACAAATATCTCATTCCATGAAAACTTCCCCCCCTTTACTTTACTGAGCTGCTATTATTACCATTTGTCTATCCCTACCATTTATCCCTACCATTTCAGTCCTATCCCCACCATGCTATCTATTCCCTGGGAAAAGCTTTTCATCTTCGTTAATAAAAATAATTAGTGTAACTGTACACGTGTCGAGAAAAGTGTTTTTTAAAAACCATCCTGTATTGCCCCACCGCCCCACGCGGGGTGGTCCGAGAAAAGGGTGAGTAGGGGCAAGGAAGGGGGGAGGGAAGGGGTGAAAGGAAAAAAAGGGGGGGAAAGGGAAGGGGGGGGGTTGCCTGGGTACCATCGGGCTGGTCAATCGGCTTGGCCGCACTTTTTAATTAAATTTTGGTTTAACTCCCGGTGTTGCTGCGCTCTTCTGTTTTTATGTTCATTGGGGAAAAACCGGGGTGCTGCTATGTTTTTGTATTATAGTTAAAAGTGGGAAAAAAAGGTGCTACTACCCCGGGGGGAACACCTATAATGTAACCATAAATTTTTACAGTGTTTGAGCTTTTGTTTGAACTTTCTTTTTAAAAGGGGTTTCCGAAGGAAGACCTTTTTAAGGTTGCCTGAAGTTTTTTCCTTTTTTTTTTTTTTTTTTTCCCACAACTTTCGAGAAGCTTCATCTAATCGGTTTCAAACCCCAAAACTTTTGTACGGGAACGAGGACCAAATTCTTGGGAAAAAGTAGCATGGTCCCTGCCCTTTACCAATTTTTCTTAAAAAACCCTTCCCATCCTGGAATGGCTGAATAAATGGGGTTAGAAAACGGAAGTTGATCATGGTACAAGTAAACCGGGGATCCTTTATTCTGGAAACTTTCGCCAAAACAGTGGTTTTTCAGTCCAGTGAAGGTTACAGGGCTGAACCTTCGACCCCAGGCTGAGGGGGTGATTAACCCCACACTGGGTGATCTTCAACTGTTTCTTGGGGGAAGAATAAAGAAACCAAGTGTTGTTTTAAATGTCTTGTTTATCATCCTGGGGAAAAGATTTTAAAATTTTTAAAGCCTTTCCTTTGGGCTTCGAACTCCTTAGGCGACTGAAAATTGAACGACCGGAGAGTAAAACTGGGGTATGTAGGTGAAATTTTTGAATATTTTAAAAAAAAGTTAAAGAAAATTTTTTTGTGTAGAAAAGGGAAATTGTATGTGTAGAAGAGTGGGAAACTGTGTGTAAAAGAGGGGAAAATTTTTATTAGGAAGGGAAATTTTTTGTTGAAAAGGGGGAAAATTTTGTGTGTAGAAAGAGGGAAATTTTATTTAAAGAAGGGGAAATTAAAAAAGGTTTTTGTAAAAAAGGGGAAAATTTTTTGGGGAAAAGGGGGGAAATTTTAAAAAATTTTGTAGAAGAAGGAAATTTTTTGTGTAGAAAATTTTGGGAAATTTAAAATTTTAATGGAAAGTGGGGAAACTTCGTGTGTAGAAGAAAGGGGAAAATTTTCCCTTCCTTTTAAAACACGTTAAAAAAATTTTTAATTTTCTTTTCAACTTAATTTTTTAAAAACCCGTTTAAAATTTTAGTGTTTGGGTTTAATATTAAAATTGGTTTGGAAAATTTTTTTTAGTAAAATAGTTAAAGAGACTTGAATCATTGGAAATATGACAACCCAGAAAGGGGTCATTTGATAAGGGTTAAAATTTTTCCCCTTCTCTTCGTCAGAAATTTTTTAAAAAACCTAGCTTTTCTAAAACTGCCCGTTATGGATATCCCCACGAAACCCTTTTAGGGGGGGGCAGATGGGAGACCAGGGCCCCCCTTCCCTTCCAGCCCTTTTAGGGCGGGGGAAAAGGTTGGCCTGGGGGCAGTTGGTCCCAAAGATGGGGGGGCCTTTCCCCTCCCCATGGGGAAAAATCTCAGGCCCCCCGATAGGGAACCAAAGGGCCGGGCCCCCACCAGGAAAAGACCCGGGGCCAGAGGAAGGGGGTTAAAAAAAAAAAAATTCGCTGTTTTAGAGGCAGTTGGTTTACACGTAAAACTGCCCCAAAAACCTCTCCTCACCTGCACAATGTACAAACGTAACATAAAAAAGCGAGAAAAAACTGGGAACTATTTAAAAGGTTTCCCTTGGGGGGAAACCAAAAAAAATCATAATCCAAAAAATAAATAATAATTATGTCCTTTTAAAAAATTTTGTAATTAAATACCCGGAGAAGGGTTTTTCTAAATAAGAAAATATAAAAAAAAAAACACACTAACTGATTGCAATAAAAATAATCCGCACATAAAATGAAAAAAATTTAACGACCTTCGGGCCGATTTGGACTATTAACCGGTTTTGCCAAAAGCGCGCATCTTTGTGACAATTAATGGTCCAACCCTTGGGAAAATCATGTTTTTTTCCGGGGTTTTCTTATAAGAAAAAAATTTACCCAATCCCGGGAAATCTACAAGTAATGGCCATGGGGAAATGGGGACTCCCCCCCGTTTATGTTAAGACCACCGCAAAAACTCTGCCAGGGTTTTATCGACCTGGATAATCAAGTTTTTCCCATATTCCTCAAGAATAATAATATTTATATAATGTCCCGGGTTTTTTTTGGGTCCCCCGGGACCCCAAAATCAAATCCTTTGTCCTCCTGTACACAACAAAATTTAAATGTTTTTTCAGGTATACAAAAAAAACAAGAATTTTTTCATACATTTGCAGCATTGTGGAAAGAACCCAAAAAAAAAACACCAAAAAGTGACTTATTTCCATTGGGCTTTATTTTTGGGGATTATTATTTATAAGTAGGGGAGGTTAAACCTAGGGATTTTACCCCTTGGGGGGAGGATGGGAAAAAATTCCCGGGTTAATTAGGGAACTGGGCACAGATTTATTTCCCGGGGTCAAACCCCCACCAGCGTCATGGAACCTCCCCGAGGGGCTTTCTATTTAAAAATTTTCTGCGTCCTATACGGAAAAATGGGTTTTGCGTGGTAGGGATAGTAGTAAAAGGGGAAAAAGTAAAAAATATTAATAATGAATGTAATGGAGGGGGGTTTGGTGGGAGTAGTGATGGTAGTTGGGGAAGTAGGGCGGTTTGTTGGTATAGAATGGTAGTTATAGGGGGTGGTAAAGGTGGTAAAAGTGGTAGTTTTTGGTGGTGGTGGTGAATTTTATGGTGGGAGGTGGGGGTAGTTTTGGGGGGTGGTGGTGATGGTGGGGTGGTTTGGGGGTGTGGTGGTGGTGATGGTGGTAATTGTGGTGGTGGGTGGTGGAATTTTGGGGTGGTGGTGTGGGGGGTAATGTGGTGGTGGTAGTGATGGTGGGGGATGGTGGGGAGGGGGTAAAAGTGGTAAATGGTGGGGGTGGTAGGGGGTAAAATTTTGGGGGGGGTGGTGAGGTGGTGGTATGGGGGTGGTGGTGGTAGTTGGGGGTAAGTGGTGGGGGTGGTGATGTGGTTGGTGGTTTTGGTGATGATGGTGGTAAAGGGGGTGGTTGGTGGGTGATGATGGGGGTAATTGTGGGGGGTTGGGGGTGATGGGTGGTGGTGGTGATGGTGATGGTGGAATTTTGGTGGTGGTGGTGGTTTGGTGGATGGGGTGATAGTGGGGGAATGGTTTGGGGGTGATGATGATGGTGGTAATTTTGGTGGGGGAGGGGGATGGGGGTTAAGGGGGGTGGTGGAATTTGGGGGTGGTGATGGTGTTTGGGGAAAAGTGGTGGTGGTGAGGAATTGGGGGTAAGTGTGGTGGTGGTGATGGTGGGAATTGTGGGGGTGGGATGTGGTGGGTGGTAATTGTGGTGGTGGTGATGAAGATGGTGGTAATTGGTGGTGGTGATGATGGTGGTGGTAATTTTGGTGGGGGTGATGGTGATGGTGGTTTTTTTGGGGGTGGTATTGGGATGATGGTAAGTGGTGGTGGTGATGAAGGTGGGGGGTAATGTGGTGGTGGGGGGGTGGTGTGGTGGTAAATTTTGGGTGCAGGTGGTGGTAATGGGGGTGGGGGTGGGATGGGTGGTGGTAAAGGGGGTGGATGGTGATGGTGGTAATGTGGTGGGGGTGGTGATGGTGGGGGAATTTTGGTGGTGGTGATGGTGGTGGTGGTAAGTGGTTTGGGGAAAAGTGGTGGTGTGGTGGTGGTGGTGGTGGTGGTGGGGTGATGATGGTGGTGGTGGTGGTGATGGGTTTTGGTGTGGTGGGTGGTGATGATGGTGGTGGTTGAGGGGATGATTTGGGGTGGTGATGGGGGTGGTGGTGGTGGTGGTGATGGGTGTGGTGGTGGTGGAGGTGATGGTTTTGGTGGTGGTGGTGGTGATGGTGGTGGGGGGTGATGATGGTGGTGGTGGTGATGATGGGATGGTGGTGGTGGTGATGATGGGTGATGGTGGTGGTGGTGGTGGGGGTGGAAAAGGGGGTGGTGGTGGGATGGTGGGTGGTGGTGGTGGTGGGGGTGATGGTGGTAATAAGGGGAGGTGGTGGTAAGGGGGTGGTGGTGGTGGAGGTGGGTGGGTGGTGGTGGTGGGTAAAGTGGTGGTGGGTGGGAGGGTGATGGTGGTGGTAAAAGGGGGTGGTGGTGGGGGTGATGGTGGTGGGTGGTGGTGGTGGTGGTGGTGGTGGTGGGGTGATGGTGTTGGAGGTGATGGTGGGGGTAATGTGGTGGGGTGGTGGGGTGAGGTGGTGGTGGGGCTGATGGTGGGGGGTGGTGGGGTGGTGGTTTGGGGAAAAGGGGGTGGTGTGGGGAGTGATGGGGGGGTGGTAAAAGTGGTGGTGGTAAGGTGATGTTGGTAAATTGGGTGGGGTGATGGTGGGGGGTAAAATTTGGGGGGGAAAAATGGTGGGGGGTAATGGGTGTGGTGGGGGTGGTGGTGGTGGTAAAAATGGTGGTGGTGGGGGGATGGTTTGGGGAATTTGTTGGTGGTGGTAAAGGTGGGTGGTGGGGGGTGATGGGTGGTGGGGGGTGGTGTAAGGTGGTGGTTTGGGGGTGGTGGTAATGGTGGTGGGGTGGTTGGTGGTGGTGATTGGTGATGGTGGAATGGTGGTGGTAAAGGTGGTGGTTTTTGGGGGGTTTAATTGGGGGGTGATTTGGTTGGTGGGGGTGAAAGGGCCCGTAATTCATTCTGTTTTTGGTTTTGGGGAACTGGTGCTGGGAAAAGGTAGGGAGGGAACCAAGAAAGCAACAAATAAAAAAACCAACAGAAACGCCCCAATAACCCCTTGTAAACAAAAAAAAAGCAGTAGCAAGGAAAAGAAAAGTTTAAGGGGAAAACTTATAATGAAAAGTCGAAGTTTTTAATTTTCTGTTCCCTTTTGTAACCTTTTTTTTTGAAGAAAATTACCGTTGGAAAATTTTTAAATTTCCCCCGTTTTCTATGGGTATTTTCTTTTTAAAAGTATTTTAGAAATAATTTCAATAATTTTGTCGTATCTTCTACAGTATTTGGCAATTAAGAGGTGAAACAAGAACAAATATCTCAATACTTCGGCCTGGAGCAATTACAAGTTAACTCATATTTTGAAAAGGAATGTTTAGACTGCGTTTCGATCCAGCCATCGGTCCGTTTAGTTCATTATCAAGTTACGACTGGACTAGATAAACCATACCGCAGGCGGGAATAGAACCCGTGGTCTGAGAGTCTCAAAACTCCAGACCGTCGCGTTAGCCCACTAATCGCGAGTTCTATCCCCACCCGTGTAATGGTTTGTTTGCAATCGTGTCATTACGATTTCGTGAGTCATGGACTGGATAGTTGTCACAGATGAACCATGAAAAATATCTTCTCTATAAATTGGATTAATTCATATGTGGAACAATAAAATGCTATGAGTAGGAGACACATCCGTCTTCCAGTAAGAGAAGCGTTGATTTCTGCCCGATCTAAGTATCTTCAAAACTTGAATATTTATTAATTTGTGTTTCGTAAAATTAAGGTATGTTAATCAATATGTACGTGGATTTAAGAGGCAATAAAGAAATGGCGTGGACCAGGAGCTTAAGTCTAACCTTGCGAGGCATACATTAGACTTGGAGGACGTCCTTGGAGGGCGAATGTCACTGTAGTTTTGGGGGGACTAATAAGATCTCAAGAAACTCCATGACATCTCTAAGATTGAAGATTGAGACACTTATGCAATATATGGGAATCTTAATAAAGATTCCCATATGTTGCATAAGTGTTTCAATCTTCAACTTATCGGTTTTCAAACCATTTATCACATCTCTAAGATTCACACTTCTCATGTTTACTAGGCAATGCTAAATGCCAAATGTACCTGCCCAGCCAGGTTTGATGACTATAGAGATATGCGGATCGCTGACTGCAACAGTTTGGTTGACTAAGCAACCAACAAAGCCTAACCTCAAACTTGGCATAAACAGTAGAATAACTGTTTTTATATTCCTTGAACAAGTTCTTCCTCGCGTTTCAACACTACTGAACTCCAGAATCTTAACCTATTATCTTCAGCGAAGGATAATTTATAGTCAGATATGCGAGTGTTGCAGTTGTAGCAGTAAGTAGTAGTAGTAGTAGTAGCAGGAATAGTAGGAGTAGCAATAACAGGAATATCATCATCATCATGATTCTTATCATCAGCATCAGCAGCACAAGCAGCAGTAGTAGTAACAGTAGAAGTAGCAAAAGCAACAACACTAGAGGCAGCGGCAATAGTTGCGGTAATATCAGCTGCAGCAGTAATTACAGCAGCAGCAGCAGGACATATACAGAGGCGTCAGCACCTGGGTGAGTCAACAAGAGACAGATGGTAGACGGACAATGTCTCCCTCCAGTTAATTTACCCCTTCCTTGCCTGTCTCTCCTTCCCCTCCCCTTCCCTCTGCACACACATAACCAGTTCGTCCCATTCACAACCATTCTCCAATTTTCGTCTGCCCTTCCTAGACCTCTTCCCTAACCTTCCCCCTTCTCTTCCTTCACCTTTCTCTCCCCTTCCTTGAGCCTAACATTCCCTCTCTTCCTTCTCCCTACACTCTCACTCCTTTTCCATCTCCTACTTTACCCTTCCACGTCCCTCCTTCACACCCCTTCCCTTCCCATACCCCCTCTTCCACTCTCTTCCCAGCTCCTTCCGAACATTTACCCTCTTCTCTCTTTCATTTCCCCCACTTCTCTCTTCCCTTCCAATTCCCCTCTTTACCCTTCCCCTCCTCTTGGACCTCCCCTCTGTCCCCCCCCCCTCTCTACCCCTCCAACCTCGTTAATTATATTTATTTCTGACTCATTCTGGTCAATTATTAACAAAGTTATTTCCAAGTGTTTTTTTTTTATTCATTGAGGAAAATAATAATTGCTGACTTTAATTAATTCCTCCCCTTGTTGAGCCAACATTTTATTAGTTTCCGGTAATATTGGTTCACTGTCGCAGGGATGTTATGATGTTATTTTCACCGCACGGAGAACAACGTTATTCTCACGGTGTGATTCCTCTGTGATTTTTATCGGCGTTGATCTTATTCTCCGGTGGAGATGCAATAGAATCATACTATGTTGGTAACATTATTTTCACTACCTTGACAATAACATTCTTATGGTGCTGGTGCGATGAAATGATTTTCACGACATCGATAAAGACTATTTTCACGGTGTTGATGCGACATTATATTCACGGCATTGATAAGACTCACAAACTCTTGGTGTTATTATCACGGTGCTCATGAAATAACAGTATTTTCAACGTAATTTCAGCGTTAATCCGATAACACGAGTTATAACGGAATAATTAATTTAGTGAACATCTTTCAGCTAATCAAGTCTTTCTTACAAACAACAAGAACTCTGACATATTTCAATGACCAGAAAAACTTCAAACACTGTTATAATAGCTGATTATATATATATATATATATATATATATATATATATATATATATATATATATATATATATATATATTATATATATATATATACATTATATATATATACATTATATATATATATATATACATATATATATATATATATATATATATATATATATATATATATATATATATATATATATATATGTGCCGAATATGTAAAACTGGTCAATTAACAAAACTCGTTTAAAATTAAGTCCTTTCTGAAATTTTCTCTTATACCTTCAAAGATATATTTTTTTCATTAATGTTAATGTAAAAATTTTTAATTTTGCACAAAAAGATTCTTAGAAAACTTACCTAACCTTTTTATAACAAGAACAATTTATTTTACGTTTACAATAATTTAATACTAAACAAACACAGTGAAATATATTTTTTTCGTTAGGTTCAGAATGATTTTGGCGAAATTATTGCATACACAAATTTTCACTTGTCCTATATGGCAAGATGAGCGTTGCTATTTAAGCCAAGATCGCAAGTTCTGCCTATTCGGCACGATATATATATATATATATATATATATATATATATATATATATATATATATATATATATATATATATATATATATATATATATATTGTACACGCACACAGTTTTACGGGCTTTCAGTACTATAGGTCATTATCTTATAGTAAATCAGATACTATCAGGGAATGGTGTGAACTTTCAGCATTAATACAGAGACATACACACCTTATGGTGTATAGATGAGGTAGTAAATTCTCAACACTTATACACTGATGAATATTCACATGTGGGTAAACATAATCTTGTGACACTAGTTAGTTGCACCACAGGAAGCATTAAATAGCGAAAAGGTAATAACTTCAATTTTTTATTTGACAACAAGATTATTAATTAAAAATTGCTGAAAAGTTAGAGTGACTTGTATAAAATAAACCTTTATGGAATATTAATATATTTATGTGGGCGGCGCTAAGACGGTAGAGGCGATTCAGAACCTGAGACATACAAGGCAATCTGATTCGAACTGCTGATAGGAGGGTGTAACTTTAATTCCATGGATTAAGAACCACTCACTGACATCAAAACACTGCCCTCTAAGGGTAAGAAGCATATATGCCTAACTACTGAACAAGGACATGCACATTACTCCCTTAGGTAGACACTGAAGCAGCAGCTGTGTCGTGAGCCACGCAATCTGTTCCCCTGAGAACAATAATACTCTCGTGTCAGGATACCTTAGTCTTAATGGGCATTGTTATTAAAAGTTGCAAGAGGACGTGTAGACATCACATCAGGTAATTTTTTCCTGTACACAATAATATATATATATATATATATATATATATATATATATATATATATATATATATATATATATATATATATATAAATGTGTGTGTGTGTGTGTGTGTGTGTGTGTGTGTGTGCCAGTTAACTATCTTAGACCAGTAAATGTTAGTGCCAGTTTACTATCTTAGACCAGTGAATGTTAGTGCCATTTAACTATCTTAGACCAGTGATTGTTAGTGCCCGTTAACTATCTTAGACCAGTGAATGTTAGTGCCAGTTAACTATCTTAGACCAGTGAATGTTAGTGCCAGTTAACTATCTTAGACCAGTGAATGTTAGTGCCAGTTAACTATCTTAGACCAGTGAATGTTAGTGCCAGTTAACTATCTTAGACCAGTGAATGTTAGTGCCAGTTAACTATCTTAGACCAATGAATGTTAGTGCCATTTAACTATCGTAGACCAGTAAATGTTAGTGCCAGTTAACTATCTTAGACCAGTGAATGTTAGTGCTAGTTAACTATCTTAGACCAGTGAATGTTAGTGCCGGTTAACTACCTTAGACCAGTGAATGTTAGTGCCAGTTAACTATCTTAGATCAGAGAATATTAGTGCCAGTTAACTATCTTAGACCAGTGAATATTAGTGCCAGTTAACTATCTTAGACCAGTGAATATTAGTGCCACTTAACTATCTTAGACCAGTGAATGTTAGTGCAAGTTAATTATCTTAGACCAGTGATTGTTAGTGCCCGTTAACTATCTTAGACCAGTGAATGTTAGTGCCAGTTAACTATCTTAGACCAGTGAATGTTAGTGCTAGTTAACTATCTTAGACCAGTGAATGTTAGTGCCGGTTAACGGTCTTAACTATCTTAGACCAGTGATTGTTAGTGCCCGTTAACTATCTTAGACCAGTGAATGTTAGTGCCAGTTAACTATCTTAGACCAGTGAATGTTAGTGCCAGTTAACTATCTTAGACCAGTGAATGTTAGTGCCAGTTAACTATCTTAGACCAGTGAATGTTAGTGCCAGTTAACTATCTTAGACCAGTGAATGTTAGTGCCAGTTAACTATCTTAGACCAATGAATGTTAGTGCCATTTAACTATCGTAGACCAGTAAATGTTAGTGCCAGTTAACTATCTTAGACCAGTGAATGTTAGTGCTAGTTAACTATCTTAGACCAGTGAATGTTAGTGCCGGTTAACTATCTTAGACCAGTGAATGTTAGTGCCAGTTAATTATCTTAGACCAGTGATTGTTAGTGCCCGTTAACTATCTTAGACCAGTGAATGTTAGTGCCAGTTAACTATCTTAGACCAGTGAATGTTAGTGCTAGTTAACTATCTTAGACCAGTGAATGTTAGTGCCGGTTAACGGTCTTAGATCAGAGAATATTAGTGCCAGTTAACTATCTTAGACCAGTGATTGTTAGTGCCCGTTAACTATCTTAGACCAGTGAATGTTAGTGCCAGTTAACTATCTTAGACCAGTGAATGTTAGTGCCAGTTAATTATCTTAGACCAGTGATTGTTAGTGCCCGTTAACTATCTTAGACCAGTGAATGTTAGTGCCAGTTAACTATCTTAGACCAGTGAATGTTAGTGCCAGTTAACTATCTTAGACCAGTGAATATTAGTGCCAGTTAACTATCTTAGACCAGTGATTGTTAGTGCCCGTTAACTATCTTAGACCAGTGAATGTTAGCGCCAGTTAACTATCTTAGACCAGTGAATGTTAGTGCCAGTTAACTATCTTAGACCAGTGAATGTTAGTGCCAGTTAACTATCTTAGACCAGTGAATGTTAATGCCAGTTAACTATCTTAGACCAGTGAATGTTAGTGCCAGTTAACTATCTTAGACCAGTGAATGTTAGTGCCAGTTAACTATCTTAGACCAGGTCAAACACTTTGTTTCTGCTATCTTTTCCTTTTATTTTCCAGAAATCATTTTATTTGATGTCTTTTTTGCGACAATGTGACCAGTGAAATTTAATTAATCAACAGATATTTATAAGCAATAACCATAATCATGTTTATATTACCTGCTTAATTAATTTTAATGTTGGTTTTTTTGCCCCAAGTGCTGTCAAGTCTAATATTCATTTATATCAGCTTTCATGTGATATTGTTTTCCTGACTAAATATGTCGTTTACACAATATGTAGAGCACTAAATTTTTTTTTTGTGTCTGGGGATAAAAGTTTGTCATGTTACATCAGTCAAAACTAGATATTTTCCTTGTTGATTTTCAAGACTCAAGAGAACAACTAAAATATTTGAGACAATTTGAGTGAAATTTAATTCACAGGATATGATTACATTTTTGTCACGAATTTTCCCATAGTTACTTTTCAATGTGTGCATAGTGCATCTTAGATCAGTTGTTCATGTTCATAAAACAGTCACTTATGAGGAGAGACTGAGAGACCTGAATCTGCGTTCTCTAGAACGGCGTAGAATTACGGGAAAGAATGAATGAGGTGTGTAAATGGAAAACAGGAATCAAGGGGATGTATGTTAAGTAAAAAGACACAAATGCAACTAATGTGACATTTTTATTGTGGCAACGTTTCGCTCTCCGGGAGCTTTATCAAGCTGTTACAAACAGTACACGGACAAAGAGGGTGTATATAGGCTAAGAGTGAAGTATAATACTGGTAGTAGAATAAAAATATGGTAGAGCAATCAACTTGCACAAGAGTAAAAAGCTATTTATAAAGGGGATGTAAATAGTGTGTTAAGAATATTTAGCATAGACCGGACTCGCAGGAATGGTTTTAAGTTGGAAAATTCAGATTCAGGAAGGATATAGGAAAGCACTGGTTTGGTAATAGAGTTGTGGATGAGTGGAACAAACTGCCGAGTACCGTCATAGATGCTAAGACGTTGTGTAGTTTTAAAAATAAGTTGGATAAATACAAGAGTGAGTGTGGGTGGGTGCGAGTTGGACCTGATGTTTCCTGACCTAAGTTAAGGCATTGGCTTAAGGCGGTGGGAGAATTGGACCTGCCTCGCATGGGACAGTAGGCCTGCTACAGTGTTCCTTCTTTATGTTTTTATGTATTTATGTCTTCAGCTTCAACATTTATATTTTCATGGATGCAGTAGATCATGTTTTTCTGACATGTAGCACTACCCACTTTATGCTTCCATCAATAAGTTCCCAGACATGTTCCAAACATGTTCCAAACATTTTCCTAAGTTTTCAATTTATGGGTTCACTTATTGCATTATTAATTTTCCCGATTTTCAGTAAACTGAGAATGTGGTAGCATGAAGTTGTTATCGAACCTTATAAAATTCATTGTTTAAAGCATGAGACTTCTACATATCCATTGTCGTCAGCAAATATGATTTTTATTACTACTGAGAATTTGTTACATAAATGAAAAGAGTTACGAATAATATATTAATTCGGAGGACGTATAATTAAAGAATGCAAAATTGTGTTGCTTCTGTCCAGTAAAAATCGGTTAAGGCAGTTTATTTTATGATTATATTATGACATTAAGATAACAACAGCTTGCAAAAAATAAAAAATAAGAAAAAACAGCCATACAAGGCGGCGTGTTGGTCATGTTGCGTCATCGATCACCACACACAGTTGGGTCAGCTGTTCGTGTCTTCCTCGGTAAAACTCACTTTTGTATATATGTAATTTATCTGCATTATATTACTATGATTAATTACTATTAAGTTTTCTATATAACAGTTACGCAGCCACACAAATATTACATACAAATTCCATAGAAAGAACATGACTTAATTTTCTACATGAGAGTGAGCAGGTTGTATCATCGACCAAACAAGTAAATTTTTTACGAATATATCAACCAGAAGCGAAAATTTTCACAGGATAAGCAAGAGTATATTTTATATTTTATTTCTATATATTTATGTATTATCCGTTCACATATATCTTTCCTTAAGTATGTATCTGTTCATGAGTGTGTTGCCTACGTGTGTGTGTGTGTGTGTGTGTGTGTTATCTGTCCTTGTGTGTGTTATCTGTTACTGAGAGTGTTATCTATGAATGTGTACGCGTTAGATGTTTTTTTGTGTTATGAGTGTGTTATCTATTTATGTGCTGGTTTCAAATAATGTGTGTATTATCTGTTCATATGTGTACATTATATTCACGCACATATTCCATTCATGTTTGCTTTGTTCATTTGTGTTATCTATTCATGTTCGTTCTCATTCATTTGTACTGTTTGAATGTGTACATTTCCTTCCATATGTATTCTTAGTTTTGTGTGTGTGCTTCTCTACATGTGTATTCTTAGTTTTGTGTGTGCGCTTCTCTACATGTGTATTCTTAGTTTTGTGTGTGCTTCTCTACATGTGTATTCTTAAACCATACCCCCGGCCGGGATTGAACCCGCGGTCATAGAGTCTCAAAACTCTAACCCCCGGCCGGGGGTATGGTTTATTTGCAATCGTGTCATTACGATTTCTTAAGTCATGTTGACGGCAGTGAAGGGACTTGAGCTAGAGTTCGTCACGGCCACGCTAGCTGGAGATTCGTCTGTAAAAACTTGCATTTGTGGTCACAGAGGTGCCTGTGCTAACCTTCCTATGGTGTAGAAATATACCTAGTTGGATGAATCTTATTGTGGCTAGCTGGTCTAGTGGTTAGCGCGACGGGCTGGAGTTTTGAGACTCTATGACCGCGGGTTCAATCCCGGCCGGGGGTATGGTTTATTTGCAATCGTGTCATTACGATTTCTTAAGTCATGTTGACGGCAGTGAAGGGACTTGAGCTAGAGTTCGTCACGGCCACGCTAGCTGGAGATTCGTCTGTAAAAACTTGCATTTGTGGTCACAGAGGTGCCTGTGCTAACCTTCCTATGGTGTAGAAATATACCTAGTTGGATGAATCTTATTGTGGCTAGCTGGTCTAGTGGTTAGCGCGACGGGCTGGAGTTTTGAGACTCTATGACCGCGGGTTCAATCCCGGCCGGGGGTATGGTTTATTTGCAATCGTGTCATTACGATTTCTTAAGTCATGTTGACGGCAGTGAAGGGACTTGAGCTAGAGTTCGTCACGGCCACGCTAGCTGGAGATTCGTCTGTAAAAACTTGCATTTGTGGTCACAGAGGTGCCTGTGCTAACCTTCCTATGGTGTAGAAATATACCTAGTTGGATGAATCTTATTGTGGCTAGCTGGTCTAGTGGTTAGCGCGACGGGCTGGAGTTTTGAGACTCTATGACCGCGGGTTCAATCCCGGCCGGGGGTATGGTTTATTTGCAATCGTGTCATTACGATTTCTTAAGTCATGTGTATTCTTAGTTTTGTGTGTGCTTCTCTACATGTGTATTCTTAGTTTTGTGTGTGTGTTTCTCTACATGTGTATTCTTAGTTTTGTGTGTGTGCTTCTCTACATGTGTATTCTTAGTTTTGTGTGTGTGCTTCTCTACATGTGTATTCTTAGTTTTGTGTGTGTGCTTCTCTACATGTGTATTCTTAGTTTTGTGTGTGTGCTTCTCTACATGTGTATTCTTAGTTTTGTGTGTGTGCTTCTCTACATGTGTATTCTTAGTTTTGTGTGTGTGCTTCTCTACATGTGTATTCTTAGTTTTGTGTGTGTGCTTCTCTACATGTGTATTCTTAGTTTTGTGTGTGTGCTTCTCTACATGTGTATTCTTAGTTTTGTGTGTGCGCTTCTCTACATGTGTATTCTTAGTTTTGTGTGTGCGCTTCTCTACATGTGTATTCTTAGTTTTGTGTGTGCTTCTCTACATGTGTATTCTTAGTTTTGTGTGTGTGCTTCTCTACATGTGTATTCTTGTTCATGTGAGTAATTCCGTTTGTATGTGTGGGGGGGAGGGGAAGGGGGTTGTGAATGCTTTCTCTTAGGAGGTCAGAGAACTGAAGACCTAAAAAATAATAACCCAGAGACTTATTTAACTGATAAATATTTAGTTTTTGCAAGTCTACCTTTCATAAGAAGACTTACAGATGTCTGTTTTATACAAGTTTCCTCGGCTGATACTTCTTTACATCTTCACAGTCTCATTGACATCTTGAAAATACTGTATAACATTATTCTCTTCATCGTCGATTCAGGATTATATTAGAATTAATAATCAAGAATTTCTGTGTTAACATATGAGTGGCAAAGAGTTTGGATTGTGACATTCGATATGTGTGCGAGGGAATGTGTGTTTACGTACATATCAGAGACGAGACGAAAATAAATAAAAAAAAGGGCACAATACAATGACTGGAATACTCAAATTTATTTTTGTAAATGGTCCAAAACGGACCGAAACGTCGTCGTAAGCTCCTCTCTTCTATGTGCGGGTTGTGTGAGAAGAAGCTGTAGTGAATATTGTGTGCATTTGTGTGTGTGTGTGTGTGAGAGTATATATATATATGTCGTGCCGAATAGGCAGAACTTGCGATCTTGGCTTAAATAGCAACACTCATCTTGCCATATTGGACAAGTGAAAATTTGTGTATGCAATAATTTCGCCAAAATCATTCTGAACCTAACGAAAAAATTATATTTCACTGTGTTTGTTTAGTATTAAATTATTATAAACAAATCTAAAATATATGTGGTTGGGTTAGGCTAAAATAATTTTTTCTTGTTATAAAAAGGTTAGGTAAGTTTTCTAAGATATATAAAGATATATATCTTTAAACGTATAAGAGAAACTTTTAGAAAGGACTTAATTTTAAATGAGTTCTTGCTAATTGACCAGTTTTACATATTCGGCACGACATATATATATATATATATATATATATATATATATATATATATATATATATATATATATATATATGTGTGTGTGTGTGTGTGTGTGTGTGTGTGTGTTTGTATGTTTGTGTGTGCACATTTGTGTACATGTTTGTGTGTGTGTCTATGTGTCTGTGTATGTTTGTGTGTACATGTTTGTGTTTGTGGGAAGGGTATGTGCGTATTAGTGTGTACACTTGTTAAACCTTCGCATACCATGCAGAAACAAGTAACAAATAAGATAACTAACAATAATTACAGTGTCCATGTATGTGCCCAAAGAGGAAAGATATCATAAAAATAGCAGAGACAGAGAGAAGGATGCAACCAAATAACAGGAATAAGAACAGTTTCCAAGTATTTCGTATAAAGGCTAGCATGAACAGAGACTAGAGGAGAACTAATAGCAACACCAAAAGTTTGAGAATAATATATCCCGTAGAATCAAGAAGGATTGGCTACCACACAAAGGCGAATAAGATCAAGGAAAACATCAATAGGTATATTGAAATAAAGAAGCACTTCGCTGGTCTTCACTAAAAAAAAGAAAAAAGATGGGATCACCATCAAGGGGAACATGAGCGAAGAGGAACTCAACGTTCGATGAGGACTTGAGAATGGCGTCAGCATGAGAAAAGCTTCCAAGAAAAGTAGAGGGAGTTTTGGCCAATCAAGAGGAAAGAGAATAACAGAAGAACTGTATATATGTGTTGCGAAGTTTTAACCTTGCGAGATACCTGCATGAGGAGGCATGAATACCAGTGTGGAAGACAATGTTTTGAAAGGTGTAGTGAGAAAATTTGAAGTTTTTGTTCTAAGCAGCGGTGTGGAACCTTGAGCTCACTATTTTAAACACATCAATCACTGCAGCATACAAACGGCAACATATAAAAATGAAGCATCAACAAACAAGAACAGAACAACAGCATACAGTAGGTACAGTAACATTAAGAAAAGTACAATAACATCCAAGAACAGCATAGTAACACATACATGAGTTTAGTGAACATTCAGAACATCAATGCAGAAACATTCATGAGTAGTACAGTAACACACAAGAAAAGTAAAGCTACACATAATACAGAAACACAAGTATAATATACAAAATAACAGTACAACAATACACAAATACGGCACAAGAACTATACAGTAAAATAAGGGAACCGTGGGGAAACATTGTAATATATAAAACAACAGTATTAGAGACAATAACAAAGTGTAATCGCGTCCAGGTTGTGGCATCGGCCACAGAAATAATTTTTGTCAAAAGGACGAGTCTCCAAGATTGTCTTTATTTGCTTTCCCGAGGATTTTTCTTTCTTGTGTTTTGGCTGTTTAATACGTGTATTTCTTGCTGCGTCCAAAACAAGTTTCTGTCATCTGTCACTTCTGTAAACAATCCCATTTATAATGAACTATAAATACATTATACTATGCAAAACAACCACTGTGAGAGGATAGTAAATTTCCAAGCACTTTCGTGACTTCTCACATTATCAAGGAACTAATGTGAAAAGTCACGAAATCGCTTGGATATTCTGACATCACCTGTTTACTGTGATCTTATTGCATATTATACTATATACTACATATACTAAACTTTATTAAACTATACTAAAGTAGAGCATAGTTTAGTATACTGTCCTATAGTATATACTGTGAGAATACCATATAAACCTTGTATACTATATCTCAGCATTTTCAATCCCATTTATACAGAATTCAACAAAAATGTAGAATTTAGCATTTCCTTATCCCCCTTGCATTGCCTGTGCAATATAATTTAATTTTAACAGCTGTGTGAGACAGTGTAGATATATTCATGAATATTTGTGAACATGAGTGAGTGGCAGAGTGGTTAGAATAGTTTGAGATAACGTGTACATGGGAATTTGCTTTTGCATATATAGAAGAGGTCGAAAGCTGTGAAGGCTTACTCAGCCCTGTAACAAATTCAGTCAGTATTACTCAGGCTGGCTCCTCCTCAGGAAAATTAATAAATAGAAAAAGAACAAAAACTGACAAATATAAACACTTTATTATTTAGGAAATATGAAATATAAAACACTTAAATATGAAATACTGATCCTACATGAAAGAAAATGAAAAATTAAAAATATAAATGATATCTGAATTCAACGCTAAAAACTTGGGTGTCTGGTGTTGGTGACACTGCGTGTTGTTGCAATAGAAGCCGTTGCTGATGATGCGGGGGGGGGGGGGGGGGGTCGCAGTTGTTGGTGACAACCCACTGGCTCGTTCTAGTGGCCGTAAGTAATCTTTCCCGATGACAGGAGATCAGGTTCTTGACCGCTGTAATGATGAGGGGTTATGTCCTGATTTTTCATACAAGTGCACAGGCAAGTAAATCCAATATGGGACGTCTCCAGGACGTTAGTCCGTCTCCTTCAGTTTTTCTCGTTGATTGACAGGTGACCCTCTCTGTCATCCAAGCTGAAAAGATAGACAGGTTACCCACTGCTTAAATAATCACTCTCCATGATAAGTACAATACCTAAAAGACGTGGTGATTATTACAACAGTCAACTTAGAGCAAGGCTGAAAAGACTAAGTTTATTATTGGTCCAAAGTGAAGCTTTCAACCAATAAATCCACTAGAATACAAGGCAGGCATGTACTTACAGTAGTGTTGGGAGCTGTGAGTCGAGTGATTTACTGTTTGACCAGAGCCCCACACGTCACCTTTCGGGGAGGGGGGGGAGGGGGAGACGGAGGGGAAGGGATAGTGGGAGCTAGACTGACCCTATGTTAACAAGCAGCCGGCTAACAAACTATCACTTTAGGGTGGGGGAAAAAAAGGCTGGAATAGCAGGAGCTTGACTTACCCTACCTTAACAAGTAGCCGGCAATGAAACTATTGTTACTATATATATTCCCTCGCTACTCCTATCTATTGAACTTTTCCCTCACACTCCCCCATACCAAGACTTATAGTCAAGGAGTATAAGAAGAATAGGCGAGGAAAAAGTTCTAACATGTGGAAGTCGCGTAAGGCAAAAAATCTTCTACTGACTGTCACGACTTAACCAGTCAGAGAAATAATTGGATGAACCATTGATATACACTATATGGAACTTAAAAGCCTGGAGTGCCAATGTCCACCTCAAGAGGCGACTGTTGGTTCCCTTAAAAGTTTCTAGGTGTATCAAAGATTTGTGGTCCGTTTCTAAAATGAATTCTTTTCCCAGCAAATGAAATTTAAGTTTGGAGATACCCCACACAAGGGCTAAACATTCCTTTTCTATGGTGGAGTATCTCGTTTCTGCGGGAAGGAGTTTCCGGCTTAGGAAGCATACAGGGAAGGGAGTACCATCATGGTATTGTAGTAACACCGCACCTAAGCCAGTATTGGAGGCATCAGTTCTTAAGCAAAATGTTTTATTAATATCTGGAATCTTAAGTATAGGGTCTTTCGAGAAGACATTTTTAATCTCATTAAACTTTTCCCGAGCTACGTCGGAAAGTTCAAGAGGCTCCTTCACAGACTTTTTAAGGAAGTCGGATAAGATGCCTGTAAGATCAGTAAGGTCCGGGATAAACCGTGCATAAAAATTTACAGAACCAAGAAAACTACGCATGAGCTTCTTGGTTTTGGGGAATTTAAATTCTAATAAAGCTTTGATCTTACTGGGGAGAGGCTGCAGAGTGTTATTAGAAAGTACCAGTCCAAGATATCTAATCTTGCTATACCCAAGGAAGCATTTCTTCGGCTTGGCAGTGAGGCCATGCGAGCGTAACCTACGCAAAACTGATGTTAATGTTTGGATATGTTCGCCCCACGTGGATGTCATTACGTAAATGTTATCAAAATAAACTGAAACATTTGGCATATTACCCAAGACCTTTCTCATCAGTCTCACGTAGGTAGCACAGGCAGTTACCAAACCGAAGGGCATAGTTCTATATTGCATCAGTCCTTGGTGTGTAGGAAAAGCGGTGTACTGCTTAGAAGAAGGATCTAACATTACTTGATGATATGCCTGCGCAATATCAATCTCTGAAAAGAAGGAAGAGTCATAAAATTTGTGTAGATCGCTATCTATTAAGGGCATAGGCTCAGCATCCCACCGAGTTATAGCATTAAGGCCTCTGAAGTCAATAGCAAGTCTATATGAATTATCCTTCTTCTTAACCATGACTACTGGTGAACAATATGAAGATACTGAAGGTTCAATGATCTTTAGTTTTAATAATTTGTCTACCTCTCGATCAAATGCATCCCTAAGGTGAACTGGAACTGGGTATAATTTTCGTTTGATAGGATCGTCCGTCACTAAGTCACACCTAAGTCAAAAGTTACTTTGATGGTCTCTTACTACCGTGAGAGAGTAAAGTCACCTGGAATATTACAGTAATCAGAGGTACAGACGTCTGAAAAGTTAGAATAGAGCTCTTCATTTATTACACATTGAAGTAGTTCATGTCAGGACTCTTCCCATGGTCATCCAAAGATTCAACTTACCTGACGAAGAAGATTGGATACCACCAGAACCCTTAATATTAATGTTGGTTGCGACACCGAAGCTGGTCAAGAGTCACCAAGTCATGTAGTTCTTCATCATGGTCTAAGTTAGAGGTGTCAATTACGCACACTTTACATTCTTCAGTTGTCTTATCAAGTTCGTGTGGAAAAACTAAGTCAAAGTTATTAAGGCAGTTAACCGAATTTCTTCGGTAATATTTCTTAAGTATGTTGATATGATAAAGCTTAGGTTTCCCTTTGACTTCTATGAGGTAGTCAACTTTCCCACAAATTTTTAATACTTTATATGGACCTTTCCATGCTACTAATAATTTATTTGACTTTATAGGCAAAAGTACAAGAACTTCATCTCCTACTTTAAAACTTCTCCTCTGACTTTTGGAATCAAAATAAGTTTTGTACTGGTCCATTGACAAGCTTAAGTTTTTCGAAACTATGTCAGAGGTCTCCTCAAGTTTGGATCTAAGGTCAAGGAGAAACTGGTAAGAAGACTGAACCTCAGCATTTACCTCCTCATTAGTCCATAAGTCATGAAGGATGGACAATGGACCTCTGGCCTGTCTACCATAGAGAAGTTCAAAAGGTGAAAACCCTGAAGAGTCACTGGGAACTTCCCTCATGGCAAACAAAGCACAGGGTAGGTAACGATGCCACTCCTTAGGTTTAAGGGAGCAAAGTTTCCTTAAAATGGACTTGAGAATCGAATGCTGGCGCTCAATCCTCCCATTACAGCTGGGATGATAGGGTGTGGTGAAGAGAGGCTTCACTCCCAAAAGTTGGTATAGATGTTGCATTTAGTCAGATGTGAATTGTGTCCCACGGTCAGACAAAATTTCTCTAGGGATGCCCACTCTGGAGAAGATGGACAAAAGTGCTTCAGCCACCTCTGTAGTAGTTATGGTCTTTAAGGGAACGGCTTCAGGGAAACTCGAAGCATAATCAACTAATGTTAATATATATCTATGTCTCCCAGATGAAAGTGGAGATAAAGGACCAACGATGTTAATAGCTACTCTTCCAAAAGGTACCGTAAAGACTGGCATTTTGACCATAGGTACTCGCCTGGTACCTCGGGAGGATAACAGTTGGCAAACTTTACACGATCTACAATAGGTAGTGACATCTGAGGACATTTTTGGCTAAAAATAGGTTCCCCTAATTTTATTTAAGGTTTTACGATGCGAGAAATGTCCGGCCACTGGCAGGTCATGAGCCATTTTAAGAACAGTCTCTCTGCATTGACTTGGAACAACTAAGATGGAATAGTCTGTCTCATCTGAATTTAATTTGAATACTGACTTGTACAAGATACCTTTTATATATTCAAATTTATATGAAAAGTTTTTCCTTTGGATAACTTGATTTTGTTTAGCGGCATTATGGCATTATTGACAAAAGAGTCCTTTGATATATCTAAAGGCTTGAAGTCAGGGAAAATCAAAGGATGGACAGTAGGAGAAACCTGGGCTTTGGTCTGAGCCCTAGTCAAGACATTTATAGTGTCGGAGGTGATATCTTCACTTTCATCTAACAAGTGAACCGGTGATCCTACTTCCTCGCTTTCGAGAGTAGCATCACTGGTTTTTAATCCCACAAGAATATTGCGAGACATTGTCTCATCTGAACTTTCGAGGGGCTTCTCTGACTCTACAGGAATAGGATCTGAAACACTTATATCCATCTTTGGTGATGAAAGGTCAACCTCAGGAGGAAGAATGGCACCTTTTACATTGTGAAAGTTAAGACACATGTGCAACATCTGGATATCTTTATTGTAGACGTTTCGCCATCCAGTGGCTTTATCAATACAGATTCTAGGACATAATAGGAAGTCAGTAGAACTATATACAAAAGATGAGGTAATCAGTCCCTCGGCCTTGGAGTTAGTGTTCACAGCATCGTGGTGGAGGAGAATCTGGAGCAAAGGCAAGAAGACTGGCGGTTATATAGGCGTCAGTGGATAGGGACGGGCAGCAGACGAGGGCATAGTCACTGGTAGGCGGGATTCCCCAGTGGAAGTAGGTCCTTCCCAAAGAGATGGGTTAGTTGCAGCAGCCGTGAAGAAGGTCTTGTAGATGTCCTCTGAACCAAGATTCCATGATGTTGCAGTGTCTGACAAGTTGTGCAAGAAAGGTATAAAATACCGACAATATGAAAGTTAAGACACATGTGCAACATCTGGATATCTTTACTGTAGACGTTTCGCCATCCAGTGGCTTTATCAATACAGATTCTAGGACATAATAGGAAGACAGTAGAACTATATACAAAAGATGAGGTAATCAGTCCCTCGGTCTTGGAGTTAGTGTTCACAGCATCGTGGTGGAGGAGAATCTGGAGCAAAGGCAAGAAGACTGGCGGTTATATAGGCGTCAGTGGATAGGGACGGGCAGCAGACGAGGGCATAGTCACTGGTAGGCGGGATTCCCCAGTGGAAGTAGGTCCTTCCCAAAGAGATGGGTTAGTTGCAGCAGCCGTGAAGAAGGTCTTGTAGATGTCCTCTGAACCAAGATTCCATGATGTTGCAGTGTCTGACAAGTTGTGCAAGAAAGGTATAAAATACCGACAATATGAAAGTTAAGACACATGTGCAACATCTGGATATCTTTATTGTAGACGTTTCGCCATCCAGTGGCTTTATCAATACAGTCGGCATTTTATACCTTTCTTGCACAACTTGTCAGACACTGCAACATCATGGAATCTTGGTTCAGAGGACATCTACAAGACCTTCTTCACGGCTGCTGCAACTAACCCATCTCAGTCTGATTACCTGGTCCTTGACTGTTGTTTTCCTCCTGATGTGGCTGTACAACAGCTTCGGGTCAGTCTTTACTTTTGATGCTGTCATTTTCATATTGTCTCTGAGCCTCCCTTCTTATCTGTGCATATTCGTTTCTGGCTCTTCGGCTGATTTCTTTATTTTCCTGAGTTCTCTGTCTTCTGTACCTTTTCCATTCACTAGTACACCTAGTTTTTGCCTCCCTACACCTTTGGGTGAACCAAGGACTCGTTCTGTTCTTCCCATTATTTCTGTTTCCCTTGGGAACAAACCTCTCCTCTGCCTCCTTGCATTTTGTTGCTACATACTCCATCATTTCTTGTACTGGTTTTCCTGTCAGTTCCCTCTCCCACTGAATGTCTTGAAGGAAGTTCCTCATGCCTGAGTAATTCCCCCTTTTGTAGTTTGTTTTTTCCCAGCCTATTCCTGCTACTCTCTCCACTTGGAGCTCAACTATGTAGTCGAAGCACAGAACCACATGATCACTAGCTCCCAGGGGCCTTCCATACATGATACCCTCGATGTCCGAACTACTCATGGTGAATTCAAGGTCCAACCTTGCTGGTTCATCCTCTCCTCTCTCTCTGGTAGTGTCTCTAACATGTTGATGCATGAGGTTTTCCAGTACCACATCCATCATCTTGGCTCTCCATGTTTCGGGACCCCCATGGGGCTCCAGGTTTTCCCAGTCAATCTCCTTGTGATTGAAATCACCCATAACTAGTAACTTTGCTCCCCCCATGTGTGCTCTCCTGGCCACCTCGGCTAGTGTGTCGATCACTGCTCTGTTGCTCTCATCGTATTCTTCTCTTGGCCTCCTGCAGTTCTGTGGTGGGTTGTACATTACTGCAATTATCACCTTATGTCCCTCAGACTGGATTGTTCCTACTAAGTAGTCCCTTTCGCCCGTGCCATCCATTCTTTCCATTTTCTCAAAACCCCACTGGTTTTTAATGAGCAGTGCAACTCCTCCTCCCCCTCTCCTCTCTCTGTCTTTCCTGAGGATTTGATATCCGGATGGAAAGATTGAATCTGTTATTATTCTGGTGAGTTTTGTTTCTGTGAGTGCTATTATGTCTGGGGATGTCTCTTTGATTCTTTCATGCCACTCCTCATACTTGTTTGTTATTCCATCTGCATTTGTATACCACACCTTCAACTTCTTTTCTAAGACTGTGGTCTGGGAGGTATATTGGGGTTGGGGAAGTGGGAGACCTGGTAAGGAACTATGGGTTGTTGCTGTGGGGGTGGAGTTTGTAATGTAGTGGGTGGGGGCATTGGATGTGGCATGGGTGTTTTGATTTAGAGTGGTTGCACTGGGGTTGACCTGGTTGGGAGGCTTCTATAGGAAGTTGTGAGGGAGGCTGTATTTGATCATCTTCCTGGGTCTGGGATCTCTTGTCTGTCTTCTCCATCCCCTCTCTTTCCTCCTTTCGCCTTTGTATCATCTCTCTCAGTTTCTGCCTTTCTTCTTGTGTTCTGTCGTGGTCGAGATACACCTTCCTGTATGCCGTCATGTCCCTTAATCGTGCTTTCTCCTGCAGGATCCTGGTCCGAGTCGCTTCTGCCTTGAAGGTCACTCTCACTGGCAGGGTTCTTTTTTTTACAAACCCCCCTATTCTCCGAAAATTTTCCAGCTGGGTCATATCGTCTTCTCCTATTGCTTTCATGATGCTTTCAATTGCTTTTTTTCCCCTTGTTTTCTTGCTTCATATGTTTCCCCTTCGACTTCCTGGAGCCCATACACAAAGACTGACCTCACCCTTTCATTCTCCCACTGCATATCCCTGTGTATCCCCTCATTTAATTTGGTTTCCTCCACTGCAGCTTTCCTTTCATCAGTTTCACTGGCTAATGTACTTGGGCTCAGTGGCCTGTCATTTTCCCTTCTCGGCTTTCCTTGGGCTCTGTTGTTGTCTGTTAGGGCCTCCACATAAAGCTTAGCTCTTTCATTTGCTACAGTCTCCTCTGATAGAGCTTCTCCATGCAGTTGTGCCCCTTCTTTCCCTGTGGTCCCCTTATTTGTGGCTGAGGTAGCAGTCTCTGTTGTCAATCCCAAAATGTTCTTTAGTTCTTTAGGCTGTTTCAGATTTTTCAATTCCTCTTCTAAACTCTGTATCCTAGCTTCTGCTGCTTTGACATGCACCTCCCACTTCCTGCTTTCCATATATATCCTTTCTTCCATTCTCATGCTAAGTTCTTCTAGTTTCTTTTCCCATTCATGATCCCTTTTTATGAGCTCTGCTGCCCAATCTTCCCTTGCAGTTTCCTCCTCCTGTCCCTTGGTTTTTCATGTTGCTCTCTGGCAACCCACTTTTGTTTTATCCTGATTGCCTCAGAGTGGGAAACCTATGTAGTTCTGTATGTTAGGTTAGTAGTGTGTATGTCAGAGTGTGGGGAGGGGGGAAGTAGTGGAGGAACTGTTGCTATGTGGGAGCGGAGTGGGGAGGGTGGGGAGGGTTTAGGGTGAACGGGGGAGGGGAGGGTGATCGAGGGAGGGGAGGGATCAGGGGAAGTAGTGAGATGTCGGTGGTGAGGGGGGGAGTGTATGTGTGTGTGGTTGTGTGTGTGTGTGTGTGTGTGTGTGTGTGTGTGTGTGTGTGTGTGTGTGTGTGTGTGTGTGTGTGTGTGTGTGTGTGTGTGTGTGTGTGGTTCTGAATGCTTTCTCTTGAGAAATGATGACCTGAAAAATAAAAATTGACTTATTTAATTTATAAATATTTATTTCTACATTTATTTCTTACAAGTCAGCCTTTCGTAAGAAAACTTACAAGTGTCTTCCTTGTTATATACAAGTTTTATACAAGTTCTGCTCGACTGATACTTCTTTACTTCTTCATTAAGAATATCTTGAAAATACTGTATAACAGCATTCTCTGAGTTGATTCAGGATTATATTAGAATAGTGTACTCAAGAACTTTTATTTTGTGAACATATGTGTGAGTAGCAAAATGTTTGGATTTTATTATACTATACGTGTGTCGGGGAATTTGTTTACATGTTGGAGACAGACAAAAGGAAAATGTTTGTTGTTATTATCGTGTTCATTGTGAGTGTCATGTTCATATGTGTGTGTGTGTGTGTGTGTGTGTGTGTGTGTGTGTGTGTGTGTGTCTCTCTCTCTCTCTGTGAGCACTTGTAAACCTTCCCGTTCTATGTTAACACGTCGGTCTGGAGTTTTGTTACTCTCTGATCGCGGGTTCTAACCCCGCCCGTGGTATGGTTTGTTTGCAGTCGTGTCATTACGATTTCGTGGGTTATGAGACAAATAACAAGAAAAAAAGATAATTGTTAACAATTAATTACAGTCTCTATGTATAAAACTTTTAAGTTTACTCATGGACACTAATCAATACCTCAAACATTACTTCACAAATACACTTACACAGCCAAATAATCGAAACAATTAAAAATATGGATTTAATATGCAATATAATTAGATGTCTGAAATTTCCACTGAGCGGCCAATACTTGGTGGGCTAAGTGGGTGAGTGACGTCTCTCATTTAGATAGTCTACGGTCGCGGTTCTTCAGGTGGATGTATTTACTGGGAGCAGATTTCTGCGTATCGTCTCTTGTAATAAGCTCTACTTGTTTTTGTTGTGTTGTAGTCTTGTCCTTCTGTTGTCTTGTCCTTCTGTTGTTTTCTTGTCCTTCTGTTGTTGCCTGGTCCTTCTGATGTCCTGTCCTGTCCTTGTGTTGTTGTCGTTGTCTGGTCCTCATGGTGAATACCTGAGGGAACAAGGATGGACACCTGAGGGCATGGACCTGAGGGAGCTATTTATAACATAATGATCTTCCTTTCAGAACTTCAAGAACCTCAAGACCTTCAAGAACATCAAGAACATCAAGAACATTAAGAACATTCAAGAACATCAAGAACATCAAGAACATTTAAGAACATCAAAATCTTCAAGAACATCAAGAACATCAAGACCATCAAGAACATCAAGACCATCAAGATCAAGACAATCAAGAACATCAAGACAATCAAGAACTTCAAAAACATTGAGACATTCAAGAACTTTAAACCACCAGTTCATAACCCTCACCACCAATCCATCACTACCAGTCCATCACTACCAGCTCGCCATCAGCCCTTCACCCTCACCACCAGTCCATCACCACCAGTCTGCCATCGGTCCTTCACCCTCACCACCATTCCATCACCCTCACCTCCATTCAATGACCCTCACCTACATTCCATCACCCTCACCACCAGTCCATCACCCTCACCACCAGTCCATCACCCTCACCCTCACCACCAGTCTATCACCCTCAAATCCAGTCCACGAACCTCATCATAAATCCTCGACCTTAATACTTGTTTTTGTTGTGTTGTAGTCTTGTCCTTCTGTTATCTTGTCCTTCTGTTGTTTTGTCCTTCTGTTGTTGTCTTGTCCTTCTGTTGTTGCCTGGTCCTTCTGATGTCCTGACCTGTCCTTGTGTTGTTGTCGTTGTCTGGTCCTCATGTTGTGTTGTCATATACTTGTGTTGTTGTCTAGGGTAGGACTGCTGACCTCAGGGAAGTGGTGAATGGTGAATACCTGAGGGAACAAGGATGGACACATGAGGGCATGGACCTGAGGGAGCTATTTATAACATAATGATCTTCCTTTCAGAACTTCAAGAACCTCAAGACCTTCAAGAACATCAAGAACATCAAGAACATTAAGAACATTAAGAACTTCAAGAACATCAAGAACTTCAAGAACATCAAGACCTTCAAGAACATCAAGAACATCAAGACCATCAAGAACATCAAGAACATCAAGACAATCAAGAACTTCAAGAACATCAAGAACTTCAAGAACATTGAGACATTCAAGAACTTTAAAACCACCAGTTCATAACCCTCACCACCAATTCATCACTACCAGTCCATCACTACCAGCTCGCCATCAGCCCTTCACCCTCACCACCATTCCATCACCCTCACAACCAGTCCAAGACCCTCACCAAAAATCCACCACCCTCACCACCAGCCCATCACCCTCACCACCAGCCCATCACCATCACCCTCACCACTAGTCTATCACCCTCAAATCCAGTCCACGAACCTCATCATAAATCCTCGACCTTAACCACCAGCCCATGACCTTCACTACCAGTCCATCATTTTTGAACCAGTGTTATTTTAGCTCTAACCATTGGGCCATCAATTTTACGAACATCATTTACCCAGCAGCACAGGGCATGTTTCACGATGCGAGGATATTCGTGGCTGTGGTAAGCTCAGAACTAATTTCATTCTACTCCCGTTTGAAATACCAGCCATCACGAGCAGTCCTCATGTTAATGCTTCCACGAACAAATGATTTTTAAGCAATTAATAAACTCTGGCTACCCGGGGATCTGTGTGCCGCTCTAGATATGATAAATCTAGGCCTTTCGTGTTGCAATCAGCACACATCAGGAGCTTGCAATGTTACAGAAATAGCATAGGAAATGCAGGATGGTACGTTTATGTGAAGGGCTCTCCGAAAGGTAACGGGATTCGGCGGCGAGAAAGGTGCCGAGTGCCAGAGAAAGGTGCAGTGCCAGAGAAAGCATAGAACATAGAAACTTTCAACAATAATCATCTTAACCCACTTGGAAAGTGTGGTAAAGTCTGTGAAAATAATCTGCTGAGTATAATTTAGATGAAACGAAGTGTGTTAACAGGAATGACCAGATTCTGAGAAAAGAAAATACTGTGCTTTCAAAATAGGATAAAATGTAACATAATTGCAAACAAACCATACCACGGTCTGGAGTTTTGAAAACCCTCTGATCATGGGTTCAAAACCCACACGTGGTATGTTCTTTTTTTTCATATATCACACAACTTCTACTCTAAGCTGGCAGTTATGGTCCGTGCAGTTTTCTGTTAATGTCTCGTAAAGGACAACTTTTTAGGAAAAATACGTAGAGATGCAGTAGTTGAACGAAAAATTCTATATTTGAGTTGAGAGAAATAAACAAAATTTTTCTATAAAAAAAAAAAAAAAAAAAATTAGGTGTCACTGAAAAAAAAAATTGTGGGTTCGATAAATTTATAATGTTTGACTATGGCATCAGTAAGAATTTTTTTTATATTGCTAAAAGTCTTCAGCTGAGGGAGAAACTGTTAAAGGTGATATCCACAACTTCAGACGTGAGAGTGAAATCCGAAAAAACTGTATTTTTCAGTTTTCAAAGAAAGTGGGCAACACTGAAACACAGAAAATTTGCAGACGTGAATACATTAGAGAACAATATTGCCAGACATTTAAAAAAAAAGCGAAAGACTCAAAATAGGGACGAATCCTGCTCAGGGAACCAGAAGCCACGCCCAGAGGTGTTCTTGACGTCGCAAAATGAGTTGGCCAATGGAAAGCCAAGAATGTCTTGTCGACAGTGCATAATATATAAGGTGTTTAATACACTATATACTTCAAAAAAATATTCTTATTAAAATTTAAAAACAGTCATCTAGATACGAATGTCATTCAAATATATTTTAACAGGCCAAGTTGAATATGCTAAGCCTTATCTTGCAATGTGCTTATTTATATTTTAACTTAATCATGTGTTTAACTCCCATAACAAGAGAGACATTGGAAGGGCAGTCAGACCAAGCAATTACGTACATGTTTGGAGACGCTAAGAGGCTCGGGTGGACTATCGAAGAATTCGGTGATTGGGTTACGACTTAATAGCGTACAGTGTCGCGATTAGGTGTTGAATCGATATCCCTTTAAGGTCGTGACATTGACGAGTGTGCGTCACTAAAAGAGTCAATCTCTGCAGTGTGCGTGTCTAACCAGAGTAAGTTCCAAAATTGCCACAAACTCTTAAAGTTGTGTGCTATTATTTCCACCTTGCGATAGATGATTTAACACCTAGCACATTTAAGGTGCTCAAGTGTAAAGGATAAGTGAAGGCATATAGTAAATAACTGAAACTAAGGTTTCTATACCTTGGAGGTTTGATACATATGGATGACGGATACAGTAAGTACAGTTAAACTGTATATATTTGTAGGAAACTTATTTCGAGTTTAATTATTCTGAAAAACTAAGACTTCAGTGGAGGCAGTTAAGGGCAACATTCATACCCCAAGCATCAAGAAAAGTGCCCATTAACTTATTTAGATAGAGCTCAATAATTTATAATTAGGTCTGTAGCCTTGTACGTAGTACAAACCCGTTCTTTGATGGATTATTGATCAGTGGACAATATTAATCAAAGAATGTTCAGCTTATTAAAATGTTATGAGGTTATTAGGCTGCATAAAACCTGTACATTACCTGTCAAGGATACTCTCATCAGAGTATATGCTCTGAGAGACGTACAGCCTCTCGGTAGGTATATATGAAAGATTCGGTAATAGGGTTTAAAACCAATCGACAACACGAGGGTCATTAAGGCAGCATGTAATCTGTTCACACTTAGTCAAGAACTCTTTAATCTCTAACATAAGGATTTAAATAAACTCAGAGTATAAACGCAGAGACAAACCTACTGAGGTACATAGTTGGAAAACTAGAATTTAAACCTATCGACTACTCAAACGGTCATGAAAGCTGAAGATCTCCTGTTCACTAAACAGACAAAAGCACTTAAAAGCTTAAAATAGAGCGTGAAGCAAACTTTCCTTTTATACTCACAAATATATATCTCTTAGTGCTGTATATACTAGTTTGAAGCCTAACGACTACACGATGATCAGTAAGTCTGAATATTACCTGTTATCCATCATTCTACAATGCTTTTAATCACTAAAATTAGAAATAAACTCGGTATATAAAAGATGAGACATACAAAACTCGGTAAATATATCCTATTGTATATACTGGAACTTTGTAGCATGGTACTAGGTTCATTATGAAACAATAACCAAATATTTACGTGTAAATAAACCATATACTGGCCACTCAATATATCTACATTAATTCTCAGTGTCAATATTTTTCCAAGAATTGAACCATAAAGTAAATATATTTCCTGCCAGATATTCATGACTCAATATTTCTATTGCTGAATATCTAGTCAAATAGTAGTTAAAAATATAGCACCTTGGGAATTTATGAGTGTACATTGAACCAAGAATTATTGAGAGGGAAGGAATTCGTATGCTAGTGAATAATTCCCGCGATGGTTGTTCACCACCAAGTAGCCACCTATGACTGGAGGCTCTAAATACGCCGCTGTGTATACATGTACACACCACCAAGTAGCCACCTATGACTGGAGGCTCT
This sequence comes from Cherax quadricarinatus, assembly GCF_038502225.1. Taxonomy (NCBI): domain Eukaryota; kingdom Metazoa; phylum Arthropoda; class Malacostraca; order Decapoda; family Parastacidae; genus Cherax; species Cherax quadricarinatus. The sequence continues at coordinate 15,180,481 of NC_091369.1, forward strand.
AAATACGCCGCTGTATATACATGTACACACCACCAAGTAGCCACCTATGACTGGAGGCTCTAAATACGCCGCTGTATATACATGTACACACCACCAAGTAGCCACCTATGACTGGAGGCTCTAAATACGCCGCTGTATATACATGTACACACGTCTCTAGACTCTCACTAGAAGACATTTTTACTTACTTTTCCAAGGCTATGGGACTCCTTATATTGCACCAGAGGTAGGCCCTTTATATAATATATATATTATATATAAAGCAAATATCGCAAACCAAGCGATACAGGATGCAACACAACCACAGGGGGAGTAGAATGATAGCTCCAGGCCTTTCGTGTTGCAATCTACACATCATCAGGAGCTTGCAAAATTGCAGTAAAGGCGGTCCTCTGGGAACGTTATTACTTGGACACTCCCTCTTTTCTGCAATTTTGCAAGCTCCAAATAATGTGTTGATTGCAACACGATAGGTCTAGAGCTATCATTGTACTCCGCAATGGTGTATGTATATATATATATATATATATATATATATATATATATATATATATATATATATATATATATATATATATATATATATATATATTACACAAATAACCCGCACATAAAAGAGAGAAGCTTACGACGACGTTTCGGTCCGACTTGGACTATTGACAAAGTCACACAAACCAGAAGTGGAGTAGGACGGCTATATATAAGCAGGAAGAGGTGATGGTAGTAGTAGTAGTAGTAGTAGTAGTAGTAGTAGTACAAGAATGGTATATAATGCCCTCAGTGGGCACCTAGCTCTCTTGCAGTGCTCCCCTTCCTTTGTATTTGACTGCCTCGTCCTCCTTATTTCCCACTTCTACCACTACCACTACCTCTACTACTACTACTACTACTACAACTACTGATGAAATTATTCACATGTGCGACGTCTGGTTGTCTTTGTTGTGGACGTTTCGCCATCCAGTGGCTGGCTGGATGGCGAAACGTCTACGATAGGGATGCCCGGGTGTTGCGCATGTGTCTTAATTTCATCTTGTCGGTATTATATACCATTCTTGTACTACTACTACTACCATCACCTCTTCCTGCCTATATATAGCCGTCCTACTCCATTTCTGGTTAGTGTGACTTTGTCAATAGTCCAAGTCGGACCGAAACGTCGTCGTAAGCTTCTCTATGTGCGGGTTATTTGTGTATCGTTCCAGTCACGGTATTGTGCCTTTTTTTGTTATATATATATATATATATATATATATATATATATATATATATATATATATATATATATATATATATATATATATATATATATATATATACACAAATGTGTGCAGTGGTGCGGACATTTTTCCAGCGAGTCCCAGCAGTGATTAGTGTCAAGGCAAACGCTAACACATTTATAACATTTCACATCGGACGAGTTTAAATGAATTTTTAATCGGGATACTCTTGAAGCGGTTGGCTTAATTGGAAACATTCAGTACCTTATTTAGTTCCTTTCTATTCATGATAGCGAAATATACTGGTGATTAAATTATATCTCAAGAAAATGTTTTGGGAAGCCTGGCTACACGAGTCCAGGCTTACGTCTCTCTAATAGCGGAGGGAGTATGGAGCCTCCACCATTCCCTGCGTAGAATGACCCAACATGGTTCAATAATATACATATATATATATATATATATATATATATATATATATATATATATATATGTCGTGCCGAATATGTAAAACTGGTCAATTAGCAAGAACTCATTTAAAATTAAGTCCTTTCTGAAATTTTCTCTTACTCGTTTAAAGATATATTTTTTTCATTAATGTTAATGTAAAAATATTTAATTTTGCACCAAAAGAATCTTAGAAAACTTACCTAACCTTATTATAACAAGAACAATTTATTTTAGCCTAACCCAACTAAATATATTTTAAATACGTTTACAATAATTTAGTACTAAACAAACAATCAAATATATTTTTTCGTTAGGTTCAGAATGAATTTGGCGAAATTGTTGCATACACAAATTTTCACTTGTCCTATATGGCAAGATGAGCGTTGCTATTTAAGCCAAGATCGCAAGTTCTGCCTATTTAGCACGACATATATATATATATATATATATATATATATATATATATATATATATATATATATATATATATATATATTAGCCTGGTCATCAGGGCTTTCTAGTAATGCAATTTTTTTTGTATGCTTTATGTATACTCTGTATAATATGAATTATCTTTATAATATTTGATTATTCAGTATGGTTTAACTCACTCATTATATTTCTGTTTATGAGATATTTTATTTAACTGTTTATTAATATATGTTCCATATTTCCTTTACGGTTGTCACATATAACATGAAATTAACTTTAACATATCTTTGCAATTAGTTAAAGTCAGCTGTCCCAGGTACAGATACACAAAGGTTCGCTAGGACGGGTCGTGGCTCTGGTCTTCTCCATGCGAAGTCCCGCCAGCAGCTTACCAGTAACTTGGTTTTTTCATTATTTTAATTTGGGCATCAAAATGGGCACTCATTGTCAGTTGTATATTATGATCACTGTTTCACGGAGCTGGATAGCTTCCCAGGAATTATTAAGATTATCCACTCTAGTGAGGACGATGCCAGTTAGGTTACTACAACGTGTTTGGTATGATATAACTTGGTGAAGACGTTATCTAGGATAATTAATATTTTTGTTTCGTTATCTGTCAGGTTCTTACCGTTGAAATTAGTATTATTTCAGTCTCCTTTTGTAATTTCAACTGCTTCTAATTATGGACTTTAGTTCGTTTCATAAGGCTACATAATTTTCCACCCTCTGTTTGGGCAGTCTGTAGGGAGAGAGGGAGTCAGTGTGTTAATGTTTGCCTAGCCCACCTTTCCTTTCTTTGTCCCCTATAGAGGTAGAAAGACTGAAAATTCCAGAGATAAAACACACCTGGTCTCTCTGTCTCTTTCTCTTACCTTCTCTCTTTTTCCTTTTCTCTCTCTCTCTCTCTCTCTCTCTCTCTCTCTCTCTCTCTCTCTCTCTCATGGGTATGACGAAATTAAGGCAATTTGTATGAACAAAAAAAAAAAAAAAGGCAATGTAGGTTGATGACTTTATGTGACTAACATAAACTGGAGCACTCTGTCAGGGCCCCAGGAGGCCGCCACACTCATCAACATAATTGGGAACAATTTTCTAACTCAAATGACAGTTCAGCTGCTCGGGGCAGCGATATTTTGAGTATCCTGACTACAGACTGCCACCTTGTACAGTTATTTTAGTGATCACATCTTCCAAGTAAACTTTGAGATTTAAAACTGTGATATTACCCTTTAACAGAACAGCTGATAAGATGCGCTGAAATACCAGTAATGTTAACTAAATCTAACTACTAACTACAGTTAATATTGAGGAAATTTGGAGCAGATAATTTACAATTTCAAACTATCATAAAGGATAATAAAGAAAAATAAAACGAGAAAGGATGAAATAAACCCCAGACTGGATGATGAGACGATTAGTTGAGATCATCGGAGCAAATCCTACAGCATGTAATGTAAATTTCAACGGAGTTGAAACCATAAAGATACTGTTAGAGAACGCCAAATCAAAAACAGAAATACCTAACAGGAGATGGAATGAGGAAATGTACAAAAGAAGAGCTGCTACAAAAGTAATCTTCAAATATGTGAGGGAGAAAAACAAAAGGTAATTTACCTTAACGTCAGATTAATGTCAGATTAATTAACAATATCAGAGATATAGCGTCAGTGCTCAATTCATCCCTCGGGTCCGTATTTACATCAATACTGGACACCAACGTCCCCAAATCGTTAAACTGTTTTCAGAGCTTGACACTAACAAAATAAGCATCATCGAAATTACCAGCCATTACATAATAAAACACTGAGTATTAATGAATCAAGCGAACCGGATGGAATACCTGGAATACTCATTAATAGGAATATATAACAAATTAGAACAAAGGTTCCAACAAACAGAACTAGCATCATATTGGAAATGGTATAAAATACCGACACAATAGAAAAATAAACGCATAAGCAGTATAATGTGATCCTTTATTGAGAACGTATCGCCCACAATGTGTGCGAAACGTTGTCAATAAAGGATCACATAATACTGCTTATACATTTATTTTTCCATGGCATCATATTATTGAGGGTATACAATGCCGAGACTTTGATGAGTTAGACACATGTACAATACTTGGGTAAAATTTTTTGCCGAAATATTTCAATTACACATCTGGCTTCTTCGCTCGAATATAGTGGAATATAACATTGGGAACTGTAGAAGCAGTTATGTGGTTATCATTCCCTCAACCTTGGTAGGTGGTGGTCAGTCCCTCAGATTTAAAGCAGATCTGACTATTATTAAGGAACCAAAAAATAACATGATAGCAGGATATCAATACGATTTTTCAGTAAATGATCACGGCTGACTTACTTGAATTACATACAGAATTATATACAGAAATTATATCCAGAAAAACTGGGATGGAATTATCCTAAGTGATTTTTTATATATAGCTTTCCAAAAGGACTTTGGCAGAGTTACCCCTCGAAGAGTTACGACCGAAATTAAAGTTCATTGTAAACGAGACGAACTTCGTCCCTGGATGTGACTGGCTCACAGACAGGAAACAGAAAGAGGTTCTCACAGGAGAGGTTTTCAGGTGGCTTCCCGTAAAGAGTGGAGTTCTACAGGAATCAGCTCTTGATTGAATCCTCTTTGAAATGTACATCTAAGAGAGTAAAATTGAGAATGACATCAAACTTTGAAAAAATACAGAATCCAAAGTTAAATGTATGACTGTTCAGAGTTATCCGAACAGGTAGGACTGTTCAGAGTTATCCGAATAGGTAGGACTGCTCAGAGTTATCTGAACAGGTAGGACTGTTCAGAGTTATCCGAACAGGTAGGACTGCTCAGAGTTATCTGAACAGGTAGGACTGTTCAGAGTTATCCGAACAGGTAGGACTGTTCCGAGTTATCTGAACAGGTAGGACTGTTCAGAGTTATCCGAACAGGTAGGACTGCTCAGAGTTATCCGAACAGGTAGGACTGCTCAGAGTTATCCGAACAGGTAGGACTGCTCAGAGTTATCTGAACAGGTAGGACTGTTCAGAGTTATCCGAACAGGTAGGACTGTTCAGAGTTATCCGAACAGGTAGGACTGCTCAGAGTTATCCGAACAGGTAGGACTGCTCAGAGTTATCTGAACAGGTAGGACTGTTCAGAGTTATCCGAACAGGTAGGACTGTTCAGAGTTATCCGAACAGGTTGGACTGTTCAGGGATATCTGAACAAGTAGGATTGTTCAAAGATATCTGAACAGGTAGGACTGTTCAGAGATATCTGAACAGGTAGGATTGTTCAGAGATATTTGAATAGGTAGGATTATTCAGTTATCTGAGCAGGTAGGTGTTTTGGTCAGAAACATGGAAGATGAGGCTCGACATAGACAAATTTGCATTTTGGGTATTATAATCTCAGACATCAACATGAAATATTTGGCATCAAACTAAATGAGACAAGAAAAAATGAACATCGAGTATTAATAAGCAACGACTTCAAAACTACCAAGCAATACTAAACAAATAGTATCCTCGGTTTAATAGCGATAAATTTAGTATACACAAAACATCAGACACCATATTTACTCTATATAATGTAGTTGTTATACCGTATCTGGACTATATCGTCAAGTTTTAGACGCCAAATTACACAAAAGAGTTATACTAGACAGCGAATAAAAATCCATCAAGTTCGTACCATCACTCAGAAACAATCTCATAAAGGAATACTCAAAACACTCAAAATCTTTCTCTTACTAAATCTCAACGAAACGTTAATGATATTGAACGGATTTGATAGACTCAAACATGAAATGCTATTTGAAATGCTAAATGAGTCCATAACTCTCAACAATAGACTGAAACTGCGAGGGAGAAGCAATATGAATGTGTGCAAATATTTCATATGCAAACAGAATTATAGTCGAAAGTAATAAACTATTCGTTAATGTTGTAAACGCGAAGACGATACAATTCTTCCAGAATCTGCTGAACATACACTTTTGAAGTATGGATTTCAACTGGATACATTGTGTCTTATTGGGAGGAGTTTCCAGAGCCTTCAAGACCTTAATAATAATAATAATAATAATAATAATAATAATAATAATAATAATAATAATAATAATAATAATGTTGCAGTTTTATAACTGTTTACCTGGAGTTTACCTGGAGAGAGTTCCGGGGGTCAACGCCCCCGCGGCCCGGTCTGTGACCAGGTGTAAAACACCTCTCTGGTAAGACAGTTATGGAATGAATGTTGAAAGATTTTCTTTTTCGGGCCACCCTGCCTTGGTGGAAATCGGCCGATGTGTTAATAACAAAAATAATAATAATCTACATATATATGACAACTGAAAAATATCTTTTGATATCACTGAAATATTTTTATAGAAAGCTCCTGATTAGAGCATTTCGGGCAACTTGGGTTAATCTTGTCCCCCAGGATGTGACCCACAACTGTCGGCTAACATCCAGGTACCTACTTACTGCTAGGACAACAGGAGTGGCGGGTGTGAGAAAACATTCAGAATGCTTCGCCGCTGCCGGGAATCAATCTCAGGCCCCTCATTGTGTGAGCTAAGGACGCTACCAACCAAGCCATAAGTTCAAGTACAAATTTAGATTGCTGGGTGAATCCAAATTGCTCTGTATGTCAATGATAATAAGTTACAGTGAGTAGCAAGACACGGGTTATGGTGAGTATTGGAAGGAGACGTTGCCTAGTATATTTGCTACCTCATTCGACTGCTCGCTAAACCCACGCAGATCAACATGCACTTTCAACAGATGGGGCAATCTGAAGTCAACAGATTACTGATGTCTATTCAGTAACTGCACAGGAATTGTTAATTGACAAAGGAGGCAACAGAGTCAACTTGAGTTCAAGTGATAGAAGTAGAGGGTTGGCTTAGTCATATTATTTCTAGTGGTAGTCAGAAGTAGAACCAGTGTGAGTGACAGAAGAGTAACCAGAAGTAGAACCAGTGTGAGTGACATTAGAGTAACCAGAAGTAGAACCAGTGTGTGTGAGAGTAGAGTAACCAGAAGTAGAACCAGTGTGAGTGACAGTAGAGTAACCAGAAGTAGAACCAATGTGAGTGACAATGGAATAACAAGAAGTAGAACCAGTGGGAGTGCCAATGGGGTAACCAGAAGTAGAACCAATGTGACAATAGAGTAACCAGAAGTAGAACCAATGTGACAATGGACTAACCAGAAGTAGAACCAATGCGAGTGACAATGGAGCAACCGGAAGTAGAACCAATGTGAGTGACAATAGAGTAACCAGAAGTAGAACCAATGTGAGTGACAATAGTTACCAGAAGTAGAACCAATGTGACAATGGACTAACCAGAAGCAGAACCAATGCGAGTGACAATGGACTAGCCAGAAGTAGAACCAATGTGAGTGACAATGGACTAGCCAGAAGTAGAACCAATGTGAGTGACAATGGACTAGCCAGAAGTAGAACCAATGTGAGTGACAATGGAGTAACCAGAAGTAGAACCAATGTGAGTGACAATGGAGTAACCAGAAGTAGAACCAGTGTGAGTGACAGTAGAGTAACCAGAAGTAGAACCAGTGTGAGTGACAGTGGAGTTACACCACTAGCAAACAAAAAATAATAATTTAGCAGAGGAAGGCGTAACCTACGCCTTTCATACATTTCCATATATCCTGTAAATTCCAATTTGGAATGGTATATTTTTCCTTCTACTTTCATGGCTGCAGTGGTCAGAGAGAATGCTAGGTGAGGGGAGACACATTGTTTTACTCTCCTCTCATGCATCTAGATAATGCACGATACTCCTTAATCTAGGTGGAAGTGGATAGATCGTCCCAAGAGATAGCCTGGGTGTGGACCTCCAGTTCTCTATCTTTCTGTCTCCCGCTATTCTCTTCTTCCTATTCTCTACTCTTAACTCTCTACCCTCTTTACACTCTACCCTCCTTACACTCTCTTTACACACTACGCTCTTTACACTCTACGCTCTTTACACTCTACGCTCTTTACACTCTACGCTCTTTACACTCTACGCTCTTTACACTCTACGCTCTTTACACTCTACGCTCTTTACACTCTACGCTCTTTACACACTACGCTCTTTACACTCTACGCTCTTTACACTCTACGCTCTTTACACACTACGCTCTTTACACTCTACGCTCTTTACACTCTACGCTCTTTACACTCTACGCTCTTTACACTCTACGCTCTTTACACACTACGCTCTTTACACTCTACGCTCTACTTTGTACACTATTTCCTACGTTCTACCTGGTAATCTACTTCCTATTCTCTCATTCTCGCTCACTCTCTCCCCTACATACTACCAACCAGTCTTTTTTGTTATGTACCTCCAGTTGGGAGTTCTCTTCACACTGGGCCGTCCCCTCTGAACGGCCACAATTCCTTCTTTCATCACCACCCTTTCCTTTCCCCTCACTCTCACTTCTCTTTTCCCCTTCATTGCACTGCACTTCTGCTCTTTTCAAGGTGTTCCCCTTAGCACGCTCTACCATCTCGCTTTTCAGTGCTCTCTCTCTCTCTCTCTCTCTCTCCCTTTTCTAAATCAATGTTTTATTATCCTTCTATTTTCTCACGCTTTAATTTTTTTTTTAATCTTTTCATTTTCCTTTTTTTCCGGCACTTTCATTATATTTTTCACTTTTATGATTCCTACGCTTACCATCTTTCTTCTATTTTTTTCCATGCTTTCCTTCTTTATTTTTTCCCACTTTCCTGCTTTCCCCCACTTACCTTCTTTTTTTTCTCCCACTTTCCTTCTCTTTTTACAAGTTTATTTCCTACTTTCCATCTCTTTCTTCTCTTTTTTCCACGTTTAATATATTTCCCAACATTTTATATATTTTTTCCTCATTTTCCTCCTATTCTCTTAGCATTTGCATTATTTTTCATAACTTCCTTTCCTTTAATATCAGTTTCCTGTTCTTTTCCACGCCATTGTTTGCATTATCGGCTCTACAGTTTCCTTTCCATTTATTCACTCTCATTAAGTCTTAACGATGTATTTGGGCTCTTCCTCCTCCCTCTTCCCGACCTCTTGTATTATCTTTCATTATCGGTATTTCCTTTGTCTTGCAATTCTGTTTTTCTCAGACGTCTTCCTTGTTCCGTCTGTCTCTCTGTCTTCCATACAAAGTCTTTACATTTTACTCAGGGTTTTACAAGGTTAGTTAACGAATCGTAACTTAATTTACAACCTACATCAGCTCATTTGAAAGTAGTTTTTAATGTTATGAGACATACAAATATGGAACAGGATGAAGTTGAAGCCATTTCATCTAATGACTATGTCGTTGACATCATTATGCTGTACGAACATGTTCCAACTTGTACTGTAGGAACTCGCTTCTCGCTGTCCTCGGAGTGGATCCAAGTTGACAATTTTGGACTTGTCCTTAACAGTAAGGCCACCAACATCCCTCCGGTGTTGAAGGCTCTGTTGAAATGACAGATCTATCCAGGATGGGTTCAGACAAGAGATGAGGCGTCTGGCTGTGTTCTCTACTCTGTCAAGCAGCCGCAGATGATCTCGCAGACTCTACTGTCAAGCAGATGCGAGATACGTCGAAGTTGCTGTAAGCTTCCTGGCCGCCTTGTCGGCAAGATTTACAACGTGGCTCTTCATGGCCAGTTTGGGGTCAAATTTCACTCCAGGGATATCAATTTTGTCCCCTGGTACCAACACTTCCATTTATTCTTACCACTGCTTCACCATTACCATCATGATGCTTAGAAAACTTAATTTATATTTTCTCAGGAGCAAATATGACCTGCCATCGTTTACCCCAGGCTGATATAGCTTTAAGTTGGTGATTACATAACGGAGTAATTGGCATTTCTTCTCTTGGATAAGTAAATGTCAGTACAGTCATCTGTATATGCATCTGATTCTGGGATGAGACGAAGAAGGTCGTTGAAGTAGACATTCTACAACAATGACCCAAGCACACTTCCCTGTGGAACACTTGCACCAATAGGGTGTCTTGCTGACTCTATTCCGTTGAGAACATCGCTTAGAGATCTGCCCTGAAGGTAATCACTGAGACTTAGTGTAGAGCCTGTAGTTCCCAGTCCTTGCAGTTTTGCTAAGAGTCCCTGGTGCCACACTCGGTCAAAAGCACCATCAATGTCCAGTGCTACTACATAGCTGACTTTGGATTCATGCAGTGTCTGGTGCCAATTAGTGCAATGATTTAACGACAGGTCATCAGCAAAGTAATCTTTTCTGAAGCCATATGTCCATATTTTCCACATCTATCTTTTTCTTACTACGGCATTCCATACCGCTCTCTTACTACACACACACTCTTTTACTCTTTCACTACAGTCTTCCAAGCTGCTCTCTTACTAAACTCTCTCTCTCTCTCTCTTATTACACTCTTCCATACTGCTCCCTCTCTTACTACACTCTCCCATACTGCTCCCTCTCTTACTACACTCTCCCATACTGCTCCCTCTCTTACTACACTCTCCCATACTGCTCCCTCTCTTACTACACTCTCCCATACTGCTCCCTCTCTTACTACACTCTCCCATACTGCTCCCTCTCTTACTACACTCTCCCATACTGCTCCCTCTCTTACTACACTCTCCCATACTGCTCCCTCTCTTACTACACTCTCCCATACTGCTCCCTCTCTTACTACACTCTCCCATACTGCTCCCTCTCTTACTACACTCTCCCATACTGCTCCCTCTCTTACTACACTCTCCCATACTGCTCTCTCTCTTACTACACTCTCCCATACTGCTCCCTCTCTTACTACACTCTCCCATACTGCTCTCTCTTTTACTACACTCTCCCATACTGCTCCCTCTCTTACTACACTCTCCCATACTGCTCCCTCTCTTACTACACTCTCCCATACTGCTCCCTCTCTTACTACACTCTCCCATACTGCTCCCTCTCTTACTACACTCTCCCATACTGCTCCCTCTCTTACTACACTCTCCCATACTGCTCTCTCTCATACTACACTCTCCCATACTGCTCTCTCTCTTACTACACTCTCCCATACTGCTCTCTCTCTTACTACACTCTCCCATACTGCTCTCTCTCTTACTACACTCTCCCATACTGCTCCCTCTCTTACTACACTCTCCCATACTGCTCCCTCTCTTACTACACTCTCCCATACTGCTCTCTCTCTTACTACACTCTCCCATACTGCTCCCTCTCTTACTACACTCTCCCATACTGCTCCCTCTCTTACTACACTCTCCCATACTGCTCCCTCTCTTACTACACTCTCCCATACTGCTCTCTCTCTTACTACACTCTCCCATACTGCTCTCTCTCATACTACACTTTCCCATGTTTCTCTCTACCATATTACCCATTATCTTTCTTTTTTTGTACTACTCAATCCTCTCCCATACTTTCCTGTCCAGTACTTTCTTTTCCCTGACTTGCTTTCACACTTTCCCATTCTTTCCACTCCAATATTTCTCTTTCCTCTTCTTCCTTCTCCCATATTTTCCATCTTCATGTTTCTCTTCTCTCTCTCTCTCTCTCTCTCTCTCTCTCTCTCTCTCTCTTAGTCGCTCATATAGAGTATTATTGTAAAGCAACTTTTAGAAAGCTCCTCTTATAAAGCCCTCCTTTAAAGCATCTCATATAAAGGTCTTAAAGTAAAGCTACTCCTATCAAGCTTCTGGAAATTCACTCGTATAAAGCCTCTCCTTTAAAGCTCGTTCTGTAAAGTCCATCTTATTAGGCTTTTCTCGTAAAATCCCTTCCGTAAGTCTTCCCATGTAAACCTGCTCCTATAAAGCCCTCTAATAAAGCTGCTCTTATAAAGCCCCTTTTTTTAACACCCCAGCTATGCAACGCTTCTTATAAAGCTCTTACCATAAGTCCTCTTCTAGAAATCCCCTATAAAGCCTGTCCAATAAATTCCCCCTTATGAAGACTCATAAATTCCCTCTTTTAAAGTCTCCTTTATAAAGCTCCTATAAATCGCCTGTTATAAAGTTACTCTTATGTAACTCCCTATGTAAAGCTCCTTGTGTAAAGCCCCTCCATTAAACCTCCTCCATTGAAGCCCCTCCATTAAAGTTCCTCCATTAAAGCCCCTCCATTAAAGCCCCTCCTATAACTTTCCTTGCTATAACCTCTCTTCCATAATCTCCCCTTCCATAATTCATCCTTAAATTGCTCATCACCTATAATTATCTATCATAATTATTTCTTAATTATCTCACCTATAATTACCCTTCTATCAACTCCCCATCCTATAATTTTTTGTTGCAATAACTCCCTTCTTATAACTCTCCTCCTATTATTGCTCCCTTCCTATAACTCCCGCCTCTATAACCCTCTCTCCTATTAATCCCCTTCCAATAACTCTCCTCCGATAATTCCCTTCCTTTAAATCTTTCATAATTCCCGTCCTATATTCCCCCCCTATAATTTAATTCCTACATCTCCCTCTCCATAAATCCCAATTCTATAACTCCACCTATTACTCTCCTCCTATAATTAGCGTAAAAAAATTACCTCTTATAATTCTTCTTTAACATGCCATTATACATCTCCCTTCCTATAATTCCCCCTTTCATAATTCCCTCTCATTTAATTTACCCTACCATTATTCTTTTTCCCATAACTCCTATAATTTCCCCCCTCCTATAATCTCTCTATACTTGCCCTCCATTAAGTCTCCTCTCCCATTATGTCACCTCTCATAATTATTCCCATACTTCTCTTTTCCATAATTCTGCAATTTTCCCGTCTCATAATTACTCTTCCTATAATTCCCCCCTCCCTTAATCCTTCCCCTATAATTCCCCTCTCATTGTTATACTCATTCTACACTTCATAAGCACTATATAATTCCCTCCAATAATTCTCCATCGTGATTTTCCTCTCTCAAAATTTTTCCTCTTATTATTCAGCCTCTCATAAACACCTCACCTATAATTTCTCCTCTCATAATTTCCCCCTTTTATAATTTCCCCTCTCATATAATTATCCCTCCCATTATTTCCCTGTCATAAGCCCCCACCTATAATTCCTCCAATAGTTTTCCCTCCCAGAATTTTCCATTATTCTCCCTCCCATAATCCCATCTATAATTACCTTTCCCTTAATTTCCCCTTTTTTCCCTAGTGATTCCTCTCTTAAAACACACTCCACCTTGTACCTGCAACACCACCCCTTAATCCTTCCACTTTAAAATTAAGTCTCCCTTTGCCCCTTTCCCCTCTTTATCTCTGGTTCCCCCTCTCTTGCCAGTGGAACTCTAGTCGTTACTTTTCTCAATTCATCCCCCCTTTCACTCTTTTATCTCTCTCTCTCTGTCTGTTAAACATTTCCCCCTCCTCTCTCCCCTTTTCCCTCAATATCTTTAATTTCTCCTCTTCTTTCATTTTCTTCTTCTATCTCCCCTCTTCTACTTCCTCTCTCCAATCTCCCCTCATCTATATTCCACCACCTTTCTTCACTTACCTCTCTACCTTCTTCTATTTCCCCTCTATTCCTTCATCTACTTCCCTACTCTACCTTCATCTACTTCCCCTCTCTACCTTCATCTACTTCCCCTCTCTACCTTCATCTACTTCCCCTCTCTAACTCCATCTAGTTCCCTCTCTACCTTCATCTACTTCCCTCTCTACCTTCATCTAGTTCCCTCTCTACCTTCATCTAGTTCCCTCTCTACCTTCATCTAGTTCCCTCTCTACCTTCATCTAGTTCCCTCTCTACCTTCATCTAGTTCCCCTCTCTGTCATCTACTCCCCCTCTCTACTTTCATCTACTTCCCTTCTCCCATCAATATTTTCTCTTCATTCAGTTTCTGTTTCACTCTTTAATCCTCTCTTTAAATTTCTATTTCGTCTCTCCCTCTATTTTCCTGCTTAATCTCTCCCCTCTTTCTAGTTCCCCTCTCCAGTAATATGCCTCCCCTCTCCGTTCATCCACTTTCCTCTTTTTCTTATCTACTTTTCTTCTTGTGTGTATCTACATTCCCCTCTCTATATATTTCACCTTTCTCCATCTACCTTCATCTACTTGCTCTCTTATTCTACTTCTCCTCTCAGTCTTCTTTCTTTTCTACCTTTAGCTACTTTCCTTCTCTCTCCCCCCTTCTTCCATTAATTTTTCTATTTCTTTGCCATCTATTTCTCTCTTCTTTCACCTCTTTCTCTCTCCTTCCATTTATTTCTCATTTATTTCTCTCCATTAATTTTTCTCTCCCTTCATCTATTTCTCTTCATCTACTCTCCCTCTCCCCTTTTGGTATGGTCATGCGACAACATCGACCGGGGAGGAGTGGGCTGCGCCCCCTCTAGGCCGGGGCGGGGTTGGTTGGTTGGTAGAGAGCCGTAGGTTTGGTGGAGAGGGGTTGGCTGCGTGGGGAGGGGTAAGGTTACTGTTTGGAGGGAGGGATGAACAGGGAGGGGAGAGGGGATATGGTAGGGAGGGAAGGGGAGGGAGGTTGGTCGTTGGTGTACCAACAGCTAATTACGGTGGGATAAGCGCACCTGCAGAACCCCACCTGGTGGGTGGGAGGGAGGTGTGTGACCCACCTGATAGGTTGGTGGGAAGAGTGTGACCCACCTAATAGGTTGGTGGGAGGAGTGTGACCCACCTGATAGGTTGGTGGGAGGAGTGTGACCCACCTAATAGGTTGGTGGGAGGAGTGTGACCCACCTAACAGGTTGGTGGGAGGAGTGTGACCTACCTGGTGGGTGGGTTTATTGGGGGATGAGTGTGACCCACCTGGTTGTGGTGGGAGGAATGTGACCCACCTGTTGGGTAGGTTGGGGAGGAGTTAACAGCTGGATGACCTACTTGGTTTGGGAGGTGTTATTAGTTACTTCTGGTGAGACTGTTATTGTTACTGTTGCTGAGGATGCTATTGTTACTGTTGCTGAGGATGATATTGTTACTGAGGATGCTATTGTTACTGTTGCTGAGGATGATATTGTTACTGTTGCTGAGGATGATATTGTTACTGTTGCTGAGGATGATATTGTTACTTAGGATGCTATTGTTACTATTGCTGAGGATGATATTGTTACTGTTGCTGAGGATGATATTGTTACTGAGGATGCTATTGTTACTGTTGCTGAGGATGTTATTGTTACTGTTGCTGAGGATGATATTGTTACTGTTGCTGAGGATGTTATTGCTACTGAACATATTGTTACTTTGCTTTGTGCTGAGGATAGTTACTGTTGCTGAGGATGATATTGTTACTGTTGCTGAGATGGATAGGATTTGTTACTGTTGCTGAGGATATTTATGTTAGGATGCTATTGTTACCTGAGTATTTACTGCTAGTTACTGCCTACTGAGAAGGTTACTGTTCCTGAAGTAGTCCTGCTGCTGAGGATGTTTTAGTTACTGTTGCTAAGGATGTTTGTATCAGTTCTTGCTGCTGAGGATTTTCTTTTAAATTATTCTGCTGTAGAGGATATTTTTGTTAGTCACTATGTTTTTATACATTTAGTTTTTTTTCCTTTTACAGTTTTTAAAATTAAATGTTTTTAATTGAAAACATTATAAAATTTAATTAAAAGTGATTAGATGATAACAGTTACTGTTGCTGAAGATTTTTTTGTTATCGTTACTACTGATGTTTTTGTGTTAAAGTTTGCCGTAAGAGCTGCAAATGAAACCCAAAGAACACTCGATCAAAAGCAGACATCAGACCGTTAATGGCAGCCGAGGGCGAGGCCAGCCAGCATTAGGAAGTACAGTGGAACCTCAAATATCGAACTTTCTTCGGTCCAGAAGACTGTTCGAGTGCCACTACCGAACGAATTTATTCCCATCAGGAATAATGTAAATTAGATTAGACCATTTAAGATCCTCAAAAATACACTTATAAAAGCACTTACAAAAATACACTTACATAATTGGTTGAGTTGGGAGCGGTTCGATTTTTGAGGTTCCACTGGGAGAGCCGGTATTCCCAGGAAATGTTTCTCACCAGACTGCAATCTGCTACACCAGTTGTGGAGGAGCTAGCCACCTCTGCTAGCACACATGGAACCACTGATCTGTCACCAGTCACCCCTGTGACTACATCTGAATATGTGGATGAGTCTGTCACTCTTCCGACCACACATGTCCTCAACAGAAGGATACCACACTAGTGACCCCATCGGATGCTTGAGATGAGGTAATCGCATGGGAACTGACTACTATGAATGACGAGTTATTCATGCCAAGAGGCAATGCCAGAAAATCCCAATGTTACCTTGGTATTTGTTGATATGCTAGATGCTGAAGGAAGAAGTATATCATGAGTACTTTATTCTGCAAGAGTATTGGGCTCACCTGACTTATTTTAAGTCATAACAATCTTGCAAAAATTTGACCATCTTCAACAGATGAAGATAGGTTGTCAGGATGGTGACTTGGATCACAAAGATGATACTACAAAGTGCAAAAGTCTCTACTGAATTTCAAACAATTTTTTATAGATAAGCCAATGATTCTTGGCTGCAAACATTGCCTAGGAATGTGCTGCCGGAATGCCGAGAAACGATTAGAGAAAATGGTTGTGAAAAGAAGGTGCAAACTATATTATTCTCACTGAAGTGTTTGCTCACTATAGGGATTGTATTATATTAATATAATGAATAGATTACATTTTTTCAAGAAACATTGTCTTCATCAGGAATTATATTAGTGCAAACAAGAATATTTGTGTCATTTGTTTGCAGGCATGTAGACCACGAGCTCGAGTACTTAATTGAAAGTTTACTGCTGAATGATTTGTGTTAGAAAGAACTTATTCCAATTACTCCTTGTCATGCAGAGTCGAGTAAGCATACAATATCATAGTTCAAAATATATGCTGGCAACTTTTCCATAAACCTGTTTTCACGGCCCAGCTAATCGACGTGATGCTTTACACTTTACAGGATCACCTCAATAATAAACCAACCCTCATTCTTGTGTACGAATGGTATATAATACCGACAAGATGAGAGTAAGACACATGTGCAACATCTGGGTATCTTTATTGTAGACGTGATTACCTCATCTTCTGTACATAGTTCTACTGTCAAGTTATGTCCTGGAATTTGTATTGATAAAGCCACTGGATGGCGAAACGTCTACAATAAAGATACCCAGATGTTGCACATGTGTCTTACTCTCATCAACCCTCATTCTTGGAGACTTTAATACCAGACATGAGAATATTGGTGAGTTTATAACAAACACTAATGAAACTAAACTAGTGAAATTTCTAAAGGAGCATGATAATGTGTGAACTGTAAGCACTATTGAGCCTACTCACATATATGGTGGCATACTAGATCTGTGCCTTGAACCACTGATGTAGTAGCCACCTACGACATCAGTGTCTCAGTGGCTAGTAGTGGCATCAGTGGCTACTAGTACGTCTGCTAGTTTGGCAGACAAATGATGATCATACCAAATGCAAAGCATGTAGACACTATCTTGACTTCTATGCTTGTCTACTGATTGGTGAATATACAGTATAATAACGTAAGTGATATGTCAAGAAACCTTATTAATGAAAATAATAACATACCATATATATTAAGCAAACTTGATAAATTACCATGCAACTCATAGATGAACTGCAGATGTAAATCCGGATACAGTCCTGTAATATCTTTAGAGAGCCTAGTTGCTAGGTCTTTTGTGCATCTGTTCTTGCGCTACCGTCCACAGGATGGTTATGGAATAAACTAGCCGCATCGGCAGCAAAATCTAAATTTAATCTTTTTTGTTAGCTATTGCTGTTAAGGATTTGTTGTTACTGTTGCTGGGGATGCTTTAGTTACTGTTGCTGAGAATTTTATGTTAGTTACAATTGCTGGCGTCATTATTGTCACAGTTACGGCTGTTGATGCTATTACATTTGCTATTTATAATGTCTTTTGGTGTTCATATCAAGTACTGCATGTGGTACTATGAATGGTGCTGTTCTTGCTGTTGTTAATACTGCTACTTTTGTTGCTATTTCTGCTACTGGTGGTACTGTTACTTATGCTGGTTGCTGGTAGTTCTGTTACTGATGCTGGCGATTCTGTTACTTATGCTGGTTGCTGGTGGTTCTGTTACTAGTGCTGGTGATATTACCGTTGCTGACGGCACTGTTACTGTTGCTGGTGGTACTGTGACCATGCAGTCAAACTACCCAACAAGCAACAATGGAGGGACACTGGTGCATGCCTACTGGCCCATGCTAGGCAAAATTTTCTAACTGAAGTATCTGACAGCCTATTCTACAGGCTTCCCAAAATTCTAACATTGAGAACCCTAGTAACCCATGCTGAGAAAGTCCAACTCGATTCCAACCCTTCTCACCCATAAGAACGAAAGATTTGAAGATTTGAAGAATGGAGGAAATATGCAGACCTATTGACCTATGTATGGTAAGTCCTTCCCAAATCATATGCTTATCACATTAAGCAGGATTTAGGCAATTATCCTGACGTTTCGCCTACCAGGTACTGCATCACTTCAATATAGAGAACAAGTTAGATAAAAGAATACATAAATAACTAATGTAAGATTTTGTTGTAGCAACGTTTTGCCCTCCATGAACTTGGTCAAGTCACAATAAAATGCCACAGAAGTTACACATGTGTCCTTTTATGTATAATTTTGTCGGTAATTCTACTTAAATTATGACAAAAGAGAACAAGTTGTAAAAGGCTTGGTGATACCTATGAACTGTGAACGAGGACATATGTATACAGCTCAGAACAATTATTAAAGGAAAAATTTCTCCACGAGTGTCTTCAAGAGTCCCAATACTGTGCAAGGTAAAATAAGCTACAGTAAAGAGGACAGCAGGTGACCAGTAGCAAGACTGAAGGGAGGCAATAATGAGTCAGACTGAGCAAGGTAAAATAAGTTACAGTAAAGAGGACAGTAGGTGACCAGTAGCAAGACTGAAGGGAGGCAATAATGAGTCAGACTGAGCAAGGTAAAATAAGTTACAGTAAAGAGGACAGTAGGTGACCAGTAGCAAGACTGAAGGGAGGCAATAATGAGTCAGACTGAGCAAGGTAAAATAAGCTACAGTAAAGAGGACAGCAGGTGACCAGTAGCAAGACTGAAGGAAGGCAATAATGAGTCAGACTGAGCAAGGTAAAATAAGTTACAGTAAAGAGGACAGTAGGTGACCAGTAGCAAGACTGAAGGGAGGCAATAATGAGTCAGACTGAGCAAGGTAAAATAAGTTACAGTAAAGAGGACAGTAGGTGACCAGTAGCAAGACTGAAGGGAGGCAATAATGAGTCAGACTGAGCAAGGTAAAATAAGCTACAGTAAAGAGGACAGCAGGTGACCAGTAGCAAGACTGAAGGGAGGCAATAATGAGTCAGATTGCAGAAAATAAGTTGGACAAATGGCGGTGACACGAGCTAGATTTGAGCTGGATCTGCCTCTTAGGATAAAAAATATCAACGAAGAAAAACGAACATCAACAGTTTCCTGCATCTAGGGATAATATCTTCCATTTTAGGGGGCTAAAGAACTTTTTTTTTCTATTTTGTTAAAAATGTGTTTATGCAAATCCTTTTTTTTCTTTAATTATTTGTATTTTGCCTAGCATAATCTGGTATGAAAGAAAGTAGAATAATGATACCAAAATATTGATGAAAGAAGAAGTGAAGATTAGCAACAATACTAATGAAAGAAGGTGTAATGATTCGTACAATATTGATGAAAGGTATAATCATACCAACAATACTGATGAATGTATGATGACACCCATAATATTGATGAAAGTATAATTCCCACAATATTCACGACAGAACATAAGTACACACACACTTAGAACACCTTAATGGGAAACGTATCGGTCCTGGAACCTTGAGACCTGTGATCAAGGTCCTATGACCGAAAGGTATCCAATAAAGATGCAAGTTTATGAATGCATTTGTGCCCTTTCAACTTCAGCCAGTAAACCTGCTACATACACACACACACACACACACAGGCAGCAGGTAGACTTTTGGATACTGGCTGCAGGTAGACTTTTGGATACTGGCTGCAGGTAGACTTTTGGATACAGGCAGCAGGTAGACTTTTGGACACAGGCAGCAGGTAGACTTTTGGATACAGGCAGCAGGTAGACTTTTGGATACAGGCAGCAGGTAGACTTTTGGACACAGGCAGCAGGTAGACTTTTGGATACAGGCAGCAGGTAGACTTTTGGATACTGGCAGCAGGTAGACTTTTGGATACTGGCAGCAGGCAGACTTTAGGACACAGGCAGCAGGTAGACTTTTGGATAAGGCAGCAGTCTTTTGGGAGCAGGTAGACTTCAGCTTCAGTATTTTCAAACTTTTACCTATAAGATTTTTAACCTAGTTAGGATCCGCCATCAGGTGAACGAGCAACAAACCCCGAGTCAATATGCAACAGGCATACGAGCCCATACTAGGCAGACCTCAGATCCAACACAGTTTCTGCAACCTGATGCTGGTCATTTGTACTACTCTGTGATATCCTGTGTTAGCTTTGTATCAGGACTGATGAAATCATTCCTAGCGATACGCTTCATTTGATAATTATCCAGAACTGGACAATAATGTCCTCTTCCGAAACACAGTGAAGAGGAAACACAAGTATGAATAGTGAGTCGAGTTAGATGTTGTATGGATTGTATGAGGAGTATTTTCAAGATTATAAAATACTTGTTTTGATCGATGGTGTTGGTGGTAGTGATGAGTGGAGTTTCCAGGCATCATCTCCGATTTAGCTCTGATTTCATTGTGACAAATTTAGATTTCGGGAAATTCATGAGAACAGCGTAGGTATTGCGGTGTTTGGGAGAGCTACTAGTTGGATTATTCTTACGACATAAATATTTTTGTTCAATGGAATGGTATAATCTCCTAGACGTTTCCATGATGTATTGTTAATCACATTTCTCCTACATGGGAAAAGAGTAGATGCCAGTTTTGGGTTCACTGTGATGTGTGTTACACTGTGTTATCAACTTCTTGATTGTCTTTGAGGTAATGTTAGTTACGTGGGTATTGTTTTTGCCAATAAGGTTGTGAATATTCTCTGAAATCTTTATTGGGAGAACTCTATATCGGTCTGGATATGTGTGGTATGAAAGGTTGTAACAGCGTTCTTTTAGTAACAGTTGATGAAATGTGCTGGATACTTATACTTTTAAAAAGTATTGTGTAAATAAATGCACTCTTCTTCGAAGTAGGGCTCTTGTTCATATAAGATCTCATATAAAACCCTATATCTTAATGAGTGCGTTAGAACAGAAGAAGGAACACTGCAGCAGGTGTTATGGTGTTAGAAGTGCAGTAGGTAAATCCTCTTTGTGTAAACAGAGCATAATCAGTCAAGTTTACCACATTATTGTGCTTTCTTTGACAAAATCTAGAACATCAACATCAAGAATAAGAAGCTTTCTAGCAAAGATATCCTGTATATCAAATTTGTTAAGCTATAATGGCAGAATCACAGATTGTTCAAGGACACACTGGATGCCCAGGTTGTATTTATAGACATTTTAGAGAAGATTTTGATTTTCCGATTTGAGATTAATTTGGAAAATTCAAAAGAGAGAAAAAGAAATCTAATGAATGAGAGACTTGGGGAGAAAAATGCGAAAAATGTTTGTGGAGAGGTCACAAGCGGGGTGCCGCAAGGATCTGTACTTGGGGTGTCGCAAGGATCTGTACTTGC
The DNA here is from genome assembly GCF_038502225.1 of Cherax quadricarinatus. Lineage (NCBI taxonomy): Eukaryota > Metazoa > Arthropoda > Malacostraca > Decapoda > Parastacidae > Cherax > Cherax quadricarinatus. The sequence goes on from NC_091369.1 coordinate 15,202,267, forward strand.
CTCAACAATGATTTTAATTTATATAAATGATTTATCATAAGTAATAAATAAGTATGAATGTTTGCAGATGACGCAAAAATACTTCGCGCAATAATACCAATTACTAAATATTTTCAAGATAACTTGCATTAATTTAATAAATGGAGTGATAGACGGATGACAGAATTTAATGAAATGTCATGAAGAGAATTTGCACTGTAACAACATACTAAAATTGGCAAACAAAACGATCTAGCAATTAACGAAATGACACCCTGATATTATATAAACAAAATTGTGAGAAACTCATATACTACTCTAGCAAATTATAAAACAGATTCTAAACATATGGATGGAGAAACGGAAAAAAAAATGTTTGCAATTTTTGGGCCAAAACTGGAATATGAAGCGGAAGTAAAGAAAACACGTAGCTAGGCTAAAACAGGTTCAAGGAACAGCAACATGGTTACCTGAATTAAAAATAAGAGTTATGATGCAATCTGAAAGCATTACGATGCCAACGCTGGCTGATAAGAGGAGAGGAGACATGATAACTACATGTAAGGTCATGAAAGGTCATGGAAGATCAGGGGAAGCAAAATCGTACCTGCAATAGGGGTAACTAAAGGTCACATTGGTAAACTGAGAAAGAAGTGTAGCCTAAGGGGTTTTAGATATTTTCTTGGTTGCAAACAGTGCGGTAGAGCAGTGCAATGAATGAAAATATGCAAGTGCTAAGGCAAAAGACATTTAGAAATATTAAATGATGATAAAAAGATTATTGAAGAGGGGATACCATGAGCATTGCTCTGCTCCTATAGCTACAAATAGGTATTTGTAGATGAATGGTTCAGAGAACCGACATGTTGATAAATTAGACACATGTGCAACTCTTGGATATCTTTATTGAGGAAACGTTTCGCCACACAGTGGCTTCATCAGTCCATACATAGGAGAAACTTGAAATACAGGAGGAGAATGAGGTAATCAGTCCCTCAACCTTGAGTCGATGTGTTCAGTCCATCAATCTTGAGTAGAATACGGCAGATGAGCGGAGAAGCAGCTTATAAACCGTATGGCAGGAGAGGTGCAGCAGTCATAGGTGGTGTCACATTTGTTCAATGTGGAAGTAGGTTGTGCCCAAGAATTAGGCAAGCGAAGAATTCCTAAGTATTAAGAACCCAAGAAGTTGCAGTGTCTGACAGGTTTGTAGATGAATGGTTCAGAGAACCGACATGTTGATAAATTAGACACATTTCCTCAATAAAGATACCCAAGAGTTGCACATGTGTCTAATTTATCAACAAATAGGTAATCACTAATAGGTAATAACTAGTCTTCCTACATGTGTCATTGCACTGCTAACCTTGCTACTGGCAAGACAGTCGCTCTACACTAAAGAAGTCTCTCTTCGATCCCCACTGGGGAGGGGAATTTATATTATACAAGCACCATATCCATTCTCACAATGCTGTCGCATCGTATAAAAATAAAACCTGTGAATGGAGTAATCAATGATTCCACGAAATTGGTCTTAGCTACCGCCGTTAGGACCTACCTGCAGGTTAAATTTGCGACAATTCACTCTCTGAAGGACTTCACTGTCGTCCGCAAGATAACTCTGAAGCATCTAAGCTAATGGACGACTCTTCTATCAAGACCCTTCAAACACGACAATTCACTGTATCCCCGTCTCCATTCTTGAAGGCGAAACGTTCGGTCTTTGTGAAAAGACTGGGCAAGATCGTCACCTCACTCTCAACTGAAGCACTGAAAATATCTATCAAGGAACAAAACACCTGGGCCTCGGTAGATAGCATCTCCAAGATTCTCAACGCCTCATCTATGTTAAAGATTACTTTCTCAAACATCTGCATAGCTGCCCAAGGTCTCTCTGACGGTCTGGCCATCTTTTATTACCACATTCACCCAAGCCACACTGAACCAGAACGTTTCACACACATCTCCCACTGTTTGACCTGCTACTCCTAAAAATCACATCACCATGGACTGTCCCATTAAGTACAAGAAGTTATATTCGAAATGTGGGAATGACGGACATGAATTCAGATCCCGCACCTCCAATGCGGCTCCAACATGTCTTAAATGCAAGGGTAACCACCATACCCCTGCAGCTAAGTGCACACTAAGAAATCACATCGAAGAAAACTAAAGATGAGGAAGAACAACTCCAGTTCACTAACATACGCTGCTATAACCAAACTTCAAGCTGACACAACCAAGATTCTAAACGCAACGCTACAGACAACTTCCCCCAACAATACCATCTCTCCACTCCTTGACGGTGCTCCTTCAAAAGTGCTATACTGTATGGTGTAATCTCACCTGGCAAATGCAGCACATCCTGATTCTTTTAACACTACCATTAATGAGCTCTTCCGCTTAAACAACATGCCTAGCTTCAATTTTCTTGCCTCCACACCATCATCTGATGTCCTCAAGATCATTCCTAACACTGTCAATTTCACGGCAACCGCAGACGCCTCTACTGATACTGCCCAAGTAAATGAGCCTGAACCACCTCCAGCTACCACCACCGTCCATCACCAACCACAGACAACTGAACCAGCAAATACTCAAGATTCCTAGCCTCCTCTCGACACTATCACCGAAGAAATGAACACACCCGAAAGTTCTGATGAGTTCTCCTCCGACGACGAAGATGACGACCCTCGCTGCGTTGAAAGTATGTACAACGAAAGCGTTTACTTCTACATCATCCCTTCAAACAACACGACAATGTTCACCCAAGAACTATCCAGTCGCCTGAAAGATGGAACGGTAAAATACACATGCAAACCTCCCTTCATGCTCTCACTAGAAACACTATTACAAGATCTATCGCCTTACATAGATAACCACGTAGACACGATGAAACTATTCCATCATTCAGAGAGTGATTTAAAACAACTATAAAATGGCTCATCAACTGAAGATTTTTAGCCAATCACTCATGGCATCTCTTCCTAAGGATTAACTTTACCAGCGCCAATTGAGCCCCCACACCTGACGCCTAGCCAATCAAGATTTGTATCACCCTGCTCAAGTCACCTGTCAGCCGGTGAGCAGTCTTCACTCTGCTCTTTCTACACTGCCCCACAACGCTGTGTTTCTGGGTTTAGCCCTGGCTCTTTCATTTAAAAACTCAAGACCTTCCTCTCCAATACTAGCCTTCTCTATTTCCACTTCCGTCACCCACTCGTTGGGTCTTACTTGCGAGTCTTCTGCTGCTGGTGCTGCTGATGCTGCTGCTGGTGCTGCTGATGCTGCTGCTGGTGCTGCTGATGCTGCTGCTGACGCTGCTGCTGGTAATGCTGATGCTGCTGCTGGTGCTGCTGACGCTGCTGCTGGTGATGCTGATGCTGCTGCTGATGCTGCTGCTGGTGCTGCTGATGCTGATGCTGCTGCTGATGCTGATGCTGCTGCTGCTGGTGCTGCTGATGCTGATGCCGATGCTGGTGCTGCAGTGTCCCTACAGCTCAAGATATTGCACTCCTTCACCAGAAAGTTTCTGATGATCTCAGCCTCCTCCCTCCTGGACATAAACTTAATATCGATTTCAGTGACTATGTACAGTCATGTGGAATGGTCATAGGCTCACCACTCAGTACAGTCATGGCCAACCTGTAAATGGGGCACCTGAAGAGGAGGAGGAGGTCGAATAAAAAAACGCGACCTCATGACCTAAGGAACATGCGTATCTACTTGTAAACTATTTCACCATAAAATATTTTATTCTGCAGTCCATGAAAGATAATGTTACAACATACATTGTCAGGCACACCATTTAAAGGGACAAGAGTACAGATTACAGAGAACATGGGAAACATACCAATGTAGTTACACCCACTCCAAAGAGATTTTTTAAAAATACTTCACCACCCCTGATCACTACTGGAGTGGAGGCACAGTCAGAGGCCCCCACTCCAGGACAACAGTTATTAGTGCCAAATAAAGCCTTCTTTCCCTATGTACCATCAATACATCATTTGTATTTGTAAATATACAGGTCTAAAGCCATCAAGAAACAAAATACACTTCATCAATGGACTCCTCACAGAGTCAAATGCAGTGTTTATGGCTGTCACACAGACCCACACAGAGCATCACTTTGCCAACAAAATATGGATCCCAGGAGACAGCTTATTTAAATGCGACAGAAAGAACAGACAAGTGGGGTTGGCCTGTATGTCACAGAGTCGCTCATTTTCTCGGAAGTACTAAACACCACAAAGTTGTAGTTAAAGTTTTGGCAGTAAAATTTGAAAACCAAAACGCTGTCATTGTGGTTGTATACAAGCCACATGGTACAACTTCCAACAATTCAAGGAACAACTTTCGAAAACTGAACACTGGAAAATCTCCCAACACCTGCCCCAAACATTTTGCTGCTTGGTGATTTCAACTTAAGACACCTAAAATGGAGAAATGTGGGTAATAATGTTTTAGCAGTGATAACCTCAGGAGACAGCTCAGATGAAAATTCACACACACACATGAGCTATTAAATCTCTACAGCAAATTCACCTTAAACCAGCCAACAGTGGAGCCAATAAGACTGGAAAATACACTTGGCCTTATATTCACTAATAGCGATGACCTGGTACGAAACTAATTAGTATCAAAGACAATACACTCAGATCACAACATAATGTAAGTACAGACATGTATGAGCAAGCCTCCTGACCAGCAAAATGAGATCAGTTATAAGGATGCCGTAAACAAATTCAACTTCAATAACAGACATGCACTGGGATCAAATTAACCATGTCCTAAATGAAACAAGCTGGGGAGATATCCTAAACAAGATGGATCCGAACCTTGGCTTGGAAAAAATTAATTATGGGGCACTTGACGTATGCTCGAGGCATATTCCCTTTAGAAAAGAAGAAAGGATGTAAACTAGAAGGAGACGCTCCCTGTACAGACAAAGGCTAAGAATCAAGGAGTCGCTGAAAGCGGCCAGTATAAATGAAATATGGAAGGTTGCACTGGCCAGAGAAACAGAAAATATCGAACTAAACTTAAGGAATCTTACAGGAGCCAAGAAACACAAGAACAAAGCCATAAATTAAATAAAAAAAATTATTTTCCTAGCCAAATCTATGGCATAAACCACATCCAGTATTGGGTCGGGACTTACAGAGATGACAGCAAAGAAACGAGCGAGATACTGAAGGCCCAATATGACTCAGGGTTGACACTCTATATGATTTTTCATGACCAAGACGCAAAATATAGTTAATTCAAGAATTTCTGATATAATCCTAACAATACAGGACTTAAAAAGCTCAATAAATGACATGCCGATGCACTCTGTCCCAGGTCCAGACTCGTGGAACTCCGTGTTCATCAACAACCCTTTAAAAACCTTTCACGTGCCTTAAATATTTATGGAGAGGGAACACAGACACACGGATCATCCCAAAGTCAATAAAAACAACAGATATAGCCCCACTCCACAAAGGTGGCAGTAAAGCAATTAAAAAGAATTGCAGACCGATAGTAAGGATTCTTAAAAGCAAGATCGCTAACCACTTGGATACCCATCAACTGCACAACCCAGGGCAGCCTGGGTGTAGAGCAGGTCGCTCCTGTCTCTCACAGCTAATGAATCACTGAGACATGTCTTGGATGCACTGAAGGACAATCAAAATGCAGATGTAATATGCAAACACTTTGCGAAAGCCATCGACAAGTGCGATGATGGTGTAACAGCACACAAAATGAGTAATAAAGGAATAGCCGGGAAAGTTGGTAGATGGATCTATAACATCCTAATAAACAGAACACAAAGAGTAATAGTAAACGGAGTAAAGTCAGAGGAGGCTACAGTGAAAACTCTGTTCCACAAGGTACAGTACTCGCTCCCGTCCTTTTCCTCATCTTCATATCGGATATAGACAGATGCAAGTCACAGCACCGTGTACTCCATTGCTGATGATACCAGAATTTCCACGACAGTTACATCCATCGAGAACATTGGAAATCTCCAAGCGGTTAATAACCATTAAGTAATATAAATTTCACTGAAGATAAATTTTAAGTACTTCCCTATGGAGAGCTTGAGGAAATTAAAAATGTGTCGGAGTATAAGACAAATTCCAACCACACAGTAGAGCGAAAACCTAATGCGAAGGACCTGGGAGTGATAATGTCAGAGAATCTCACTTCCAAAGATTACAATAATATATCTTTCACATCTGCTAGGAAAATGATAGGATGAACAATCAGAACCTTCAAACCTAGTGAAGCAAAGCCAATGTTTCTCTTCAAATCGCTTGTTCATTCTTGGTTGGAATACTACTGTACACTATGGGTCCCTTTCAAGATAGCTGAAATTGCAGACCTGGAGAATATGCAGAGAACTTTTACTTCACGTGTAAGTACCATAAAGCAGTGAAACTACTGGGAACGGTTGAAGTCCCTTGACCTGTACTCCCTGGAACGCAGGCGATTAAGATACATGATAATATACCCTTGGAAAATCTTAGACGCACTAGTGCCAAATCTGCACACGGAAATCACTTTCAACAAAAGCAAAAGGCTTGGCACGCGGTGCAACGTCCCCCAATGAAAACCAGGGTTACCATGAGTATGCTAAGAGACAACACAAAAGTGCCAGGGGTCCTAAACTGTTCAACTATCTCCAAGCATACATATGAGGGATTACCAATAGACTCCTGGCGGTCAAGTGGGAGCTGGACAGACACCTGAAGTCAGTACCTAAATAGAGGCCAGCAGTAACAGCCTGGTTGATCAGGCCCTGATTCACAGCGAGGCCTGGTCATGGACCGGGCCGCGGGTGCGTTGACCCTCTGAATACCTTCCAGGTATACTGGTGCAACTTAATTATGTTATACTGTGATAGAGACCAGACGTCTGAGACATTACCACACTTCTCAACAACGTCAATTCTGTAGGACCTTTTTCTTGATGCTGAATTTTAAATGACCTGAAACTAGAGTTTAAAGTCTACAGAAAACACACGACAAAAGATGACCTACTTTACTACTTATCCCTCTTGATTGAGAAATAAAACAAGTGTTTTATATGAAAGCTGATGGTCACGGACCGGGCGGCGGGGGCGTTGACCCCCGGAACTCTCTCCGGGTAAACTCCAGGTAAAACTACTTTCCTGAAAGAATCAGTCAATTATACGCATGCACAACACTTTCCAAGATTACATACTCTGCACATTTCATTAACGACTGCAAAATTAAGGTTGTCAAAATCTTTCACATCAGTAGACAAAAACAGATTTTGGAGGTCTACAACCGTATTACTAAAAGCAATACTCACGTTAACAGCTTTATTAATAAATTCAGAAAACCTAATGACAAAGAGGAACACACAACGCAATAAATTTAATTCAGGGATTTACCCTATGCCAGGTGAAGGATGTGAGGAACTGTACATAAGGGAAAACTACGCATCTGCAATACACAACAGCATCCACAGTCATCTCACGAAGATAAAAAGCGAACTTGTCATCAAGAAATCAGAACTAAATTGCAGACGATGTTTGGAATCCGCTCTCATCGCTACAACCACCATCATTGCTCGAAACACAGGCAGTTCTGTAATCCTGAAAATACCTGGTTCAACACACCTTGCCAAAGCAGAACATTCGTAATGCCTCAACTCCATCCACAACCCATACTGCACCTGACTGTACCCTCAACAGCAGTGATTTTCAACCAGGGTGCCGCAGCACACTGGTGTGCCACTGATAGCGTACAGGAGTGCCACAAGAAGACGTCTGTTTGTTAAACTTCCTCTAACATCACATACGTACACACACACACATTATATATATATATATATATATATATATATATATATATATATATATATATATATATATATATATATATATATATAGATATATATATATATATGTCGTGCCGAATAGGCAGAACTTGCGATCTTGGCTTAAATAGCAACGCTCATCTTGCCATATAGGACAAGTGAAAATTTGTGTATGCAATAATTTTGCCAAAATCATTCTGAACCTAACGAAAAAAAATATATTTCACTGTGTTTGTTTAGTATTAAATTATTGTAAACAAATCTATAATATATTCAATTGGGTTAGGCTAAAATAATTTGTTCTTGCTATAATAAGGTTAGGTAAGTTTTTTAAGTTCCTTTTGGTGCAAAATTAAAATTTTTTTACATTAACATTAATGAAAAAATATATCTTTAAACTTATAAGAGAAAATTTTAGAAAGGACTTAATTTTAAATGAGTTCTTGCTAATTGACCAGTTTTACATATTCGGCACGACATATATATATATATATATATGTATATATATATATATATATGTCGTGCCGAATAGGCAGAACTTGCGATCTTGGCTTAAATAGCAACGTTCATCTTGCCATATAGGACAAGTGAAAATTTGTGTATGCAATAATTTCGTCAAATTTATTCTGAACCTAGCGAAAAAAATATATTTCACTGTGTTTGTTTAGTATTAAATTATTGTAAACAAATCTAAAATATATTTAGTTGGGTTAGGCTAAAATAAATTGTTCTTGCTATAATAAGGTTAGGTAAGTTTTCTAAGTTCCTTTTGGTGCAAAATTATAAATTTGTACATCAACATTAATGAAAAAATATATCTTTAAACGTATAAGAGAAAATTTTAGAAAGGACTTAATTTTAAATGAGTTCTTGCTAATTGACCAGTTTTACATATTCGGCACTGGAGGCAGTGGAGATGTCATGTCTGAGGGCAATGTGTGGTGTGAATATAATGCAGAGAATTCGTAGTTTGGAAGTTAGGAGGAGGTGCGGGATTACCAAAACTGTTGTCCAGAGGGCTGAGGAAGGGTTGTTGAGGTGGTTCGGACATGTAGAGAGAATGGAGCGAAACAGAATGACTTCAAGAGTGTATCAGTCTGTAGTGGAAGGAAGGCGGGGTAGGGGTCGGCCTAGGAAGGGTTGGAGGGAGGGGGTAAAGGAGGTTTTGTGTGCGAGGGGCTTGGACTTCCAGCAGGCATGCGTGAGCGTGTTTGATAGGAGTGAATGGAGACAAATGGTTTTTAATACTTGACGTGCTGTTGGAGTGTGAGCAAAGTAACATTTATGAAGGGATTCGGGGAAACCGGCAGGCCGGACTTGAGTCCTGGAGATGGGAAGTACAGTGCCTGCACTCTGAAGGAGGGGTGTTAATGTTGCAGTTTAAAAACTGTAGTGTAAAGCACCCTTCTGGCAAGACAGTGATGGAGTGAATGATGGTGAAAGTTTTTCTTTTTCGGGCCACCCTGCCTTGGTGGGAATCGGCCGGTGTGATAATAAAAAAAAAAATATGTATATATATATATATATATATATGTATATATATATATATATGTATATATATATATATATATATATAGTGCGCGCACACACACACATACATATATATATATATATATATATATATATATATATATATATATATATATATATATATATATATATATATATACACACACACACACACACACACAAACACACTCGATAAAACGAAATATCTTTCACCTCACAATATTTATATAAGTTAATCAGGTTGCAATATCTACTGTAATAAAACACCAAGTATATACACCAAGTATATACACCAAGTATATACACAAAGTATGTACACAAAGTATATACACCAAGTATATACACCAAGTATATACACCAAGTATATACACAAAGCCTATATACACACATGGACATTTTCTCTTTTTAGAGCTTTATAGAGCTTGGGCTTAATAAAGCTCTACATAGAATGAAACCTTGTCACAATAAATGTTGCTCTAGAGCTTTTTTCTTTTATTCATAAGCTACCTTGTGTGTGTAGTGGGAAAGATTAATGTAAGTTGGCATAATTTTAAACCTAGAACAAAACTGCCTTAATGTTATGAAAAAAAAATTACATTAGTTTACCACAATGTATTGTCAAAATTATGGTAATTCTGGAGCCAAATTAACTACGATTCTCTAGACAAAACTAGGCAATTTATTATAACTGGACTTTAAATATACCAATGAATATTCTGTTGGTATAACTACCCAAACTTGTTGTTAATGCCATCAAAATGTATAAATTGTTTCGGTTATTTATTCAAAAAATACCATTTTTTTCTGGACAACACTTACAAATGTGTATCTGTCAATGCATACACATTGACTGTATTTAAAAAATAGACTTCGGGTGGGATTAGAACCCGCGGTCAGAGTGTCACTAGCTGGTTCAGTGGCTGACGCGACGGCCTGGAGTTGTCCGACTCTCGGATCGCGGGTTCTAACCTCACCAGTGGTATGGTTTGTTTGCATTCGTGTCATAACGATTTCGTGAGTCGAGTGAATATACTGTAATATCTCTTTCAGTGTTGACAAAATTGTTTAAACAGTTTTTGTACAATTTCCAGCTCTGTTCACCGAATTAACGCCTCAGCAATGGGGACAATATTGCCCACATCTTTTTTTTTTTAAGGTAAAACACTTTCAACTCTGTAAACGAAATAACCTAAACTTTGCGACCAAAATCAACCCAACTCTGCGGTCAGAAGAAATCCGACTGTGTGCACAGCTGCCCCCATTTCCACTGTCGACGTCTTGACTCAGAGTAATGGGAAAAGATCAACACTTGAAAAAATCTCAAGATTTTCAATAAGTTTATAAATTTATACCAAGAGAACGAGAGTACTATTATTTTTATATATTTTATTTTAGTTTACTTATTTTTTGTTCGTTTTTATTAACGTTCTTGTTTGTTGTTGCTGGTTTTTGTTTGCTGTTGACGGTTGATGTTTGTTGCTGTTTATTCCTGCTGTTGTTTATTGCTGTCGTTGATGTTTATTGTTGTCATTGTAGTTTATTGCTGTCATTTCTGGGAATTAGTTGCAGTAGTAATAATAGTAAGACTAATGGTATTATTATTAAAAGTATAACAATTTAGAAGTAATATCCGGAAAAGTAGTGGTTGTGGAATAATAGCAGTAGTAGCAAGCATAAAAATAGCACACAGCCCAACTGTAAATAGTGTAGCGTAGTACCCAGGCAACCTGTATCTTTGTTACAAACCCAGTACAGTACTCAGACCTACCTTGGAACTCTGTATTTTGTCCACTACAGGCCACCTATAACTGTCTCTTACTTAGAAACTTGCAATAATGTTCCTCATCCAGCCACCGGCAACTCAGTATCACATCTAACATAGTACCTAATGGACTTGTAACTCACCTACTTCAGTACATGATCCACCAATATCTAGAACAACCAGTACAATAATCAGAACTCCTGTAACTCTGCATCCTAGTACTGTAATTACTTCTTTAACTCCCCAGTGCGGTACCCATTCCTCTAACTCTCCCGGTAGAGGACTTAACCAACCTGTTACTCTATACATGGTCCAGAGGAATAATCGGACTACAGGTAAATATGCATCAACAAATAATTCCTGTATTCAAACTTTTCGTTCTGCTTTGAAGGCTAAACTAGGCTCTCCTACTATCAAGAGCCTCAACGAAAATTTCAGAGTTAAGAAAGGTAGCTTACTGTGGCTGGTGAGCGATTTCATACAAATTCTCTATAATGTATATTTTAAACCTTGCTAGATTTCCTTTTCTATTCACACCGAAGTCAATAAAAGTCTTCGTACCAAAAAGAAATCCGCACGGTCTTCTTAAATCCATTACATCAATTTTTTCATTTTTAACCTTACTTTTTACTTAAAATATAATGCTTCTTGACGAATTTAGAGAAATCTGGTTAATGTAGAAAAAGAAACAGGACAAATATTTCCTCACGCTGTTCCTAGTCATATGATGACCTGCCGCTGGAGCTTTTGGTCATGTGACCGAGGCTTCCCGCTGGTTTACCCCTCCACCCCTTTAAAAATAATTGTTAAGATTATAACTATTTTTGTTATATCTGAAAGAAAACTGCAGAGATTTTTGGGTTATGGAACCTTCGCCTAATTGTGCATTATCCTTTAGACTCATCGGAATTTTGTAATTAATAAAAGCATGAAGAAACACAGAACCCGCAAGAGTAACACAGAGCCTTGGGAAGAGGAAGCTATCATGCAAGATCCGAGGAAGGAAAGATTAAAATAAATTAGTTTGATCAAGAGACCTTCGCTGACATCAAAGAACTTTACTTAAAACGATTGTTATTTGTAAAGAATAGACAATGACTCACTACAAATATCTACAATTCTCAGTATAACAGTATTCACCAACTCAGTTAATTTACCCTCAATTCCACTGTTAATTATTGAAGGGGAGAGTTGGGTATGCATGTATTCCTGCATCTACATTTTTGTGGCCTTTCTAGCTATTATTTCATACCATTTTATTAACAGGATAAAAGCTGCTATTCCATATCATTATATATATATATATATATATATATATATATATATATATATATATATATATATATATATATATGTTAATAAAAATTAATGATTTTGTACCAAACGAACCTTAGGAAACTTACCTAACCTTATTATAACAAGCGTAATTTAATTTAGCCTAATCCAACTAATTATATTTTATATAGGTTTACAAAAATTTAATAAACAAAATGAAATATTTTTTTTGTTAGGTTCAGAATGATTTTTTTTCGAAATTACTGCATACACAAATTTTGGCTTGCCCTATTCGGCAAGAAGTGCGTTGCTATTTAAGCCAAAATCGCAACTTTTACTTATTCGGCACGACATAATATGTATGTATACACACACACACACACACACACACACATGGAGCTTGGTGCATTTATAATTTTCAATGTTAATAGTTGGCCTGCAACATGACAACAACATGACATCAACATATCAACATGACATCAACATGCTGCACTTGTAACGTACAGCCTCCCTGACTAGGGGAGCTGTGGTATTTTTGGTTTCCCGGATGTATGGCCCTGGACAGTAATTGGTTTACATTCACGCATAAAAGACGAGTTAGCTACATGTGTGTGTGTGTGTGCGCGCGCGCGTGTGTGTGTGTGTGTGTGTGTGTGTGTGTGTGTGTGTGTGTGTGTGTGTGTGTGTGTGTGTGTGTGTGTGTGTGTGTGTTAACCTGTTTGGGGTTGCAAGGTTTGAGTTCTTGCTTTGAACACTGCATCTTAACTGGTGTCTTCCCGTCGGCTCCGTCATATCATTTAATAAAATTATGAAAGAAGGCTGTCTCCACCCTATTTACACCTAGGTCATCTCACGTTTTGACAATTATGAGGCTGAGGTAATACTTCCTAACATTTCCGCAATTTATCTGTATTCTAAGCACCCTTTTCTTCCCTATCGAGCAGGCAACTATTTTCCACTCTAACAATTCCTCTGAATATTTTCTACGTTCTTATCACGTTATCCTGGTTGTTCTGCCCTCCAATATTATCAGCTTGTCTTTTCTTTAATTTCTCGTCAGAGTTCATTTCTCTCAACTCCGGGATCGTTTCGCTGAAAACCTCTGCACCTCCAGTTTCTGAATACGCATACTCTTCTTGTTCAGACCCAGTCTCGTGTTCATTACCGTGTCAAAAGCTTTTTGATGTTCAAGGATATGTAGCTACCCGTTCCCTCTTCCTCTCTCTTTCTCTCTCTCTCTCTCTCTCTCTTTCTGTCTCCCACACCCTCTCTCTCTCCTACCTTCCTTCCCTTGCTTCTGTTACCTTCTCCTAGAACTCGAATAGGTTTGTGAGACAAGGTTTACTGTCTCTTAAACCGTACTGGTTGTTGGCTAACAGACCGCTTCTCTCCGTGTGCTCCACGAGTCTTCATATAATTATCCCATTTCCTTGCATAGCATGCGGGTCAAGGATGCTGGCCAATAGTTTAATGCTACCTGTCTCTCTACTCTCTTAAATATTTGAACTACATCATCTATCATCCACAACGTTGGCAACTGCTCTGTCAGTTGATTTGTACATTTTAGCTAGTGGTTCACACATTGTTTCTCCTTCCACTTCCAGAACACAGATGAACGTTTTCTCTGAAGTATCCAGTTTACTTAGCTTTTCTTAACCCTTTTCCCTTGTTGTGTGTATTGTATTCGGTAGTCGTCGGCTTTTTCTTTTTCTTTTCCCTTGCTTTTGTTTTTATTTCCACCGAAAATATCGCCTAACTTTTCACAGACTTCTTCGTTCTGAGCTCTCCTCTTTCTTTTCCTTAATGTTTAAAACCAGGATCTGCACAGCCACTTCGGTTTAGATTTGGCTTTCGATGTTGTGTCGTCGTCAAATTGATGAGCCTCTCTTCCCACCCGTGCATATTCGTTTCTGGCTCCTCTCCCCTGCTCTGAATTTTTGCATCTCGGGGTGAACCATGAACTCCCACTGTTCATGTCATCGCATGTTTTGAAAGTTGTTTTCTCTCCTCTTTCATCCCCAGCTGTATTATTCTCCAAGTATACCTTCGCAAGCTACTCGAAACTCACTACTCGAAATTCAGTCTATCACCTATACACGAGTAGGATGAACACTAGGTCAATTATTTTTATTATCAAAATTATGCTCTAAACCCACAAGGGTCATACAGCGCTAGCACTAGGTCGAATCATCATGTTTTTTTTTTCACTATTATTTTTCTGATTAGGTCCCTACGAGTTGTCATAAAATTTTTTACACTATTACTTCCATCCTTGTGGTTAAAATTGTCCACGATTACCACATTTTTGATCATATGGGCTTTTGCCGCTTCTGCTACGTCCACTATTACTTTACTGTTGCAATATTTGTCTTTTTTTCCTGGTATATGGTGGTGGATTATGCATCATTGCTGTCCGGTACAGTGAAGAGAATGTTTGATAGGTGAGGGACAGAAACGGGTGAAATTAGTAGTAGTTTCACTTGTAACTGTTGTTGTATTAATGTTGGTAAAATTACTGACATGTTACGTGAAAGAACACAAGTGCAAATAATGTGACATTTTGTGGCAACTGTCTATCGCCTCCTTGAAGACAGTAATGGGTCTATTGGTAATTCCCCTTATGTATGCTGAGAGGCACTTGAACAGTCTTGAGCCCCAGTGTATTCGTGGCGTCCCTGCTTTTCACTGGGGGAATGTTGCATCCACTGCCGAGTGTTTTGCTTTCATAGGGAGTGATTTTGGTGTGCAAGTTTGGTACTAATCCCTCTGGGATTTTCCAAGTGTATATTTTCATGTTTCTCACCTGCGTTCAAGGGACTTCAACTGTTCCCAGAAATTTAGGTGTTTTTTCCTACTTATGTGTGCCGTGAAAGTTCTTTGCACACTTTCCAGGTCAGCAATTTCGCCTGCCTTGAAGGGGGCAGTTAGTGTACAGCAGTATTCCAGCCGCCAAGAGAGAACTAGCGATTTGAAGAGAATTACCATTGGCTTGGCGTACCTCTTTCTGAAGCTTCTCATTATCCTTACTATCATTTTTCTAGCAGATGCGATAGATACATTGTTGTGATTTTTGAAAGTGAGATCCTCTGATATTATCACTCTTAGGTCCTTCACATTACTTTTTCGATCTATTGTATGGTTAGAATTTATTGTATATCCTGATACAGCTTTAATTATCTCAAGTTTTCCATATCTGAGTAGTTGAAATTTCTCTTCATTAAGCTTCATATTGTTTTGAGTGGCCCATTTGAAGATTTGGTTGATGTCCGCTTGGAGTCTCGGGGTGTTTTCGATGGATGTCACTGTGATGACTATTCGGGTGTTATCTGCAAAGGAAGAAACGGAGCTAGCTTACATCTCTATGTCAGATATGAGGATGAGGAATAGGATGGGAGTACTGTGCCTTGTGGAATAGAGCTTTTCACCGTAGCTGCCTCAGATTTTACTCTATTAACTATTACTCTTTGTGTTCTATTTAAGAAGTTATGGATCCATCTACCGACTTTTCCTGTTATTCCTTTATCACTCATTTGTGCGCTGTTACATCATGGTCACACCTGTCGAAGGCTTTCGCAAAGTCTGTGTATACTAGATCTGCATTTTGTTTATCTTCTATATCATCCAGGACTTTGTCATAGTGGTCCAGTAGGCGGGACAGGCTGGAGCGACCTGCTCTAAACTCGTGTTGCCTAACTGATGGGTATCTAGGTGGTTGGTGATCTTGCTTCATAGAACCCTTTCAAAGATTTTTATGATATGGGATGTAAGTGCTATCGGTCTGTAGTTCTTTGCAACTGCTTTACTGCCACCTATGTAGAGTGGGGCTACGTCTAATTTTTTAGTGAATGTGGGGTGACACCTGTGTCAATGCTCCCTTTCATAAAATGCTGAAGGCACATGATGAACACGGAGTTCCATGAGCCTGGGCCTGGGGTAGAGTGCATGGGCGTATCATTTATCGCCTTCTCCAAGTCTTGTGGTGTTAGATGACTCTGGCTCTGGTTAACGCCTTGGTGAAAACTGAATCATATTGAGACTTATTTCTGTCATCTACGTAGGTTCCATCTCGCCTAAGCAGGGGTCCAATACTGGTTGCTGTTTTACCCTTAGATATGCATAAGAGATGTATATTTTTTTTTCAGTTTAGTTTATCGCTCTTGGTCTTCCTGAGTTTCTTGTCTCCTCTAAGATTCCTTAAGCTTAAGTTCGATATTTGTTATTTCTCTGACCAGTGCCTCATTTCGTATTACAGATATATTGGCCGTCTCAGCTCTGTGATTCTTCGTCTTCCCCTGTATAGGGAGCGTCTCTCTTTGTAGTTTACATCTTCTCTTTCTTTTCCTTGATGAGATGTGCCTTGAGCGGACCTCAAATGTCACATAGTTAATTTTTTCAAGGCAAAGTTTCGGATCTGTGTTGCTTAAGATATCTTCCCAACTTGTTTCATTTAGGACATGGTTGACTTGTTCCCATTGTATATTTTTGTTATTGAAGTTAAATTTTGTGAAGACATCCTCATAACTAATCACATTTCACTGGTCAGGAGCCCTGTGGGTACATGTCTGTACCTCTATTATGACGATGAGGTCCAGCTAATTTTCTAGTCTTGTAGGCTCTAATATTTGCTGGTTTAAAATTAATTTGCTGCAGAAACTTAATTGCTCTTGTGTGTGTGTGTGTGTGTGTGTGTGTGTGTGTGTGTGTGTGTGTGTGTGTGTGTGTGTGTGTGTGTGTGTGTGTGTGTGTGTGTTTTCATCTGGGGTGATCTCTGCTAAAATATTATTTGCTACACTCCTCCATTTTAGGAGTCTCAAGTTGAAATCTCCCAGTAGCAAGATGTCTGGGGAAGGAGTTGCGAGATTTTTCAGACATTGGTCAATTTTGAAAAGATGTTCCTGAAATTGCTGGGAAGTTGCATCTGGAGGCTTGTATACAACCACAATGACATGGTTTTGGTTTTCAATCTTTACTGCCAAAACGTCAACTTCATCATTTGAGGTGTTTAGTATTTCGGAGCAAATGAGCGACTCTGTGACGTACAAGCCAACCAACCTCCTCTCTAACATTGCTTTTGTGCTCCTTGAGTCTGTCAGAAAGAGAACGCCCAGTTTCTCCAAAGTACTGAAGAGGGCAAGAGGAGCATGAAATAGTCAACACCAGTAGCAAATATAGCGTAGGGAGAGGTGCGAGATTACTGCGAAAAATAACAGAAATTATAATCATGGAGCGCTAAACCCTTAGGATTATACAGCGCAAGTGGGGGGGATGGGAGGCATTCAGGGTTAATTCGGGGAACTGGAGCACAGATCCAATTCCCTAGATCAAGAGTCCCTCACCAGAGTCAAGGAACCTCCCTTGAAGGGAAAATAACGGAAAAGTAACGGAGAGCTGTCGAGTTTAGAAAGGTTGAAAATATAAGGAAGATAGAGAACAGGAGTAGAGAGTTTGGGAGAAAAGAAAGTCCGTTTATGAAAATGGGAAGGTTAGCCAAGACGAGAGAACGAATTATAGGGACTGGAAATTTCCGATTCGAGAAACTGAGGGTCATTAATGAGGAGAGCACAGAGAAAGAGAGGGAAATAAGAACACTTTTCTTGACAGAGGGATCATGGTAAGAAAAGTAGTGAATGTGCATGCCACTGTGCACAGACTTGTGATACACGGATACAGCAAAGCCTGTATCCGAGTTTGGACATATACACTATTACAACCCAGGAACAAAAAGGCCTGTTATCGTGGAAGTAAAGGGAGCAAAATAAACACAGCTGAATGACTTGGATTTATATAATCCTTCACCAAGTATAAACAAAAGAATGTACACTATATACACTATGTACAGCAATAGGTGCACGCCATGGTAATCAAGCAGAATTAATGATACTAGAGAGCAGACCGTGCTTCAACCAGCTCTCGAGTGGAAATGACAGGGGTGGAAAAGTGAGTGGTGCCCACGTCACCTCCACAATTGCCAGACCCACTTTCTCATTGGCTGAACCTAGATACTGATCTGGCGATGGGGCCCCATCGTCCGACCCTTAGCACCCGGTTCGCTGGTTGGGGAGGTAGCCTTTTAATGAGGGTGTGTACATGCACTCAATAAAGGTTACATACTCTTTTCATCTCACATACACCAAGAAAGAAAAGAATTAGATTCCCATTCAGCTTTAATCTTGATGGAAGGAGATAATGGGTTAAGGGCAGTACCACCGCTGGCTTTACCAGTTAGACTCGTCGTCTGCATGAATGAACTTCAGATGGCAAATAAACACCGATGCGACACACAAATTATACCCTGAAAGCTGAATTTCATTTTTTTCCAGTTTCCACAAGAATAAAGTGGGACGTAAACAGGTCCCACGTTTTAGGAAAGACTTAATGATGTAATTGCTTAGAGCAGTATAAAGGAAGAGCGAACTGCATGAGTAGGGGGTAAAAAAAAAAATCCCTAGTGTGTTCAGAATTAGACGTGACATGGCCTAAGAGGATAGGAGCCAATAATGCCACTTTAATCGTGGGATGCTTGTAAATTCGTAGGCATACAGACGTGAATATATACAAATAACCCGCACATAGAAGAGAGGAGCTTACGACTACGTTTCGGTCCGATTTGGACCATTTACGTGAAAATGCAAGGACAAAGACAAGGATCGACTCATAGACAGGTTGTCCGTGAGTTGATCCTAGGCCGGGTGGAAATACTGGGCATGTTTCCTTACACCTGTTGCTCCTGTTCACCTAACAACAAGTAGTACGGTACCGTGGTGTAAATCAACTTTTGTGGGCCGCATCATGTGGGACGGTAGAGAGCCTTAGACAGGGCTGGGCTTTGAAATGACCTGGAGGTAGGATAACAGAATTGTTATATGTGTGAAAAATACTGATATAGAGAAAACATGAAAATCTATAAAGGAAAATACAAAAAAAAAAATACTGAGATGCACACACAGATTTAGATAGAGAAATATACACAGAGTAATGCAATTACGTACAGAAAGAAATGGGTAGACTGACAAAGAAAGAAATACAGGCATGAATGAACGTAGAGTAACACTGATTTCAACATGTAGACAGATACAGAAAAATAGGTGGACCGATACAGACAGGCATGTAGAAAGAGAGAAGGAAAAAAATATCCAGACAGACAAAAGCCACACTCAAAATGACAGACACGAGTGTATATGCAAAGATACACAGAGGAAAATCGCAGACAAACAGACGGACTTTGAAAGACTGAAATAGACACACAAAAAAAGTAAGGTAAACCACTATTGTGGTCGCTGCATAATTAATACGGCCGCATAATTAATGCGACCGCATTATTAATGCGGCCGCATAATTAATGTAGCCGCAGAATTAACTCAGCTCGCTAATACAGTAGCAAACGGATTATCAGGTAACGATCATTGAGAAACATCAGTCGTGTACCAGATGCACGAATGGTACACTGATGCTGCGACCATCAACACAGAAGACTATCAGGATGTTTAGTATATTGGAAAGGTGACTTGCCTGCCATTACAAGACGATAATGATTGTAATTATCCGCTGCGCTGACAGACATCCTGAATATATCATTGGCAGTATTGGCATTAAGTCCATTCGCATGCTGTCTGTTTAGTGAAATGGTTTACTTAATTAGTTTATTTAAAGGCCTATTAACGACAAGAGAGTCATTAAGGCTCCATGTCACTTGTACACTCCAGTCAAGGATACCTGAATGCCAGGAACAGGGACTGCAGTAAATTCTGTGTGAGTGTGTGTGTGTGTGTGTGTGTGTGTGTGTGACGTGCTTTATCAAGTGCGGGTTCCAAACAGGTGCTGCATACTCCAGTATGGGCCTGACATACACAGGTGTACAGTGTCTTGAATGATTCCTTACTAAGGTGTCGGAATGCTGTTCTCAGGTTTGCCAGGCGCCCATATGCTGCAGCAGTTATCTGATTGATGTGTGCTTCCGGAGACATGCTCGGTGTTATACTCACCCCAAGATCTTTCTCCTTGAGTGAGGTTTGCAGTCTTTGGCCACCTAGCCTATACTCTGTCTGTGGTCTTCTGTGCCCCTTCCCCTATCTTCATGACTTTGCATTTGGCAGGATTAAATTCGAGAAGCCATTTGCTGGACCAGGTGTCCAGTCTGTCCAGGTCTCTTTGAAGTCCTGCCTGGTCCTCATCAGATTTAATTCTCCTCATTAACTTCACATCATCTGCAAACAGGGACACTTCTGAGTCTAACCCTTCCGTCATGTCGTTCACATATACCAAAAATAGCACTGGTCCTAGGACCGACCCCTGTGGGACCCCGCTCGTCACAGGTGCCCACTGTGATACATCATTACGTACCATGACTCGTTGTTGCCTCCCTGTCAGGTATTCTCTGATCCATTGCAGTGCCCTTCCTGTTATGTGTGTGTGTGTGTGTGTGTGTGTGTGTGTGTGTGTGTGTGTGTGTGTGTGGAGAGAGAGAGAGAGAAAGATGTTTTATGTTTAAGGCCTAAGAATATAGATATAAATCATTTCCTTGTTAAATAAAATAGTCTAACTCATCCATAAATTTTACTGTTATGTTTGAAAAAAATAACTCCGCCTTTTCTAGATGTTTTAATTATTAAGGGAACCTATGATTTTGAACTTAAAATTTACGGAAAACCACCAAATAACTGTTATTCTTCACATCATAATAGAGTTAAACTTTCTGTATTCTCATAAATGAAGAAATTTTGAAGATTTATAAAATAGCTAATGATCTAAAATACCCAAAACACTTATGTGATAAATCTTTTAAAATTGCTAGAAAAACTTTTCCAGTTCACAAAATGGACAAACCTTATGTAAAAATATGTTGGTTTTCCATTACCATGAAAACTTTTTTGATATTCCTTCTCTAAAAATTTGAGTATCAACGTTGTATTTAAAATCTTGATACAGTAAAACAACTTTTGATGAAAAATTCCATAAAAATGCTAACGGCTTTGACTATAAGATTCTCTGTAAAATAAAATTACAACATAAATATAGGATTTTAACTATCCAATTGATTTTCAAAATGCCGAAAAATTTTTATCAGGGAGGTCCGGAGTTGAGATAAATATAACAGAATCAAGCTTCAAAAAAATTTTTTTTTTTTTGAAAATAAGAGTAATGGTTTAGGATGATAAAAATTAGTCATTTATAATTAATAAAATCTGGGAGGAATTTAAGATATATTAGACAATTTAAAATCTTCAAGGTTGGGTAGGATGTAAGTTATGTCTGACAGGTCCTTGACCACCTTACCCGCCTCATCATAAATGGTTCATTAATGTTAGTAGAATTACCAACAAAAGTGCAACTAATGCCACATTATATCATATGTGAAGGATTAGCAAGAAGCTTCTGCAAAACGATAAACCTGCCATCACATGGTTGCTGGTGATACATAGGAACACATGAGAGGAGGAAGACTGAAAGAGGCCTCTTCAAATCCACCCATTAACAAAATATTTGCCCAGTTTATTTTAATGCTACTCAAGCAGTATGCTCTAATAACCACATGTATTGCTCCTAGTACAACCACTAGTATTACAAATTCTACTACTACTACCACAATAATATTATGCCTTACCCCTCACTATTAAATTTATATATACCCTTTGTGTCCATGTATTCTTTGTAAAGAAAATGTATGGGAACTGCCCAGAGATCAGCAAAGCTTCTGGATAGCGAAACGTTTCCTCAGTAAAATGTCACATTAGTTGCATCTATGTCCTTTTACTTAACGTAAGAGGTTCAGGTGTTGTATGGTGACTGAGCTGTAATCTCGCCTTAATGCCTTCTGCTAATCTATTATTTTTATAGTTCCTATGTAATGTGAAAATCACGAAAGCAATTGGAAGTTCTCTATTCTTTTCACAGTGGTCATTCTGCATATATATAAATATAAATATATATATATATATATATATATATATATATATATATATATATATATATATATATATATATATATAAATAAATAAATAAATAAATATATATATAAATAAAAAATAGAGAAATATTTCGTGATACTCACATTAGTCATATACGAAAGCGCTATATTTTTTCATGGTTGTTTTGCATATTAAATATATATATATATATATATATATATATACATATACATACATACCAACACAACCCTGTTTTAATGTTCAAAAAGGCTGTGAAGCTGCTCATGCATGAACTAGTCTATATTAATAACATGTCAGATGAAAAAGCCGTGATCAAATTGGACTTTGCCAACGTTTTTAACTTAGAAGAGATGCTGATCTCTGCGCAGTTCCAATACACTTCCTTCTAAACTACTATTAGGGGACCATGAAATTGACTCGTGTAAGGGAGCACAACAAAGTGACCCTCTCGCCCCTTTTCTATCTGGTCATCAAGGAAGTCACAGAAACTCTCTACAGTAATCGCAATTTCTGGTTCATACATGATGGTACCCTGGCTAGCACTACAGAATTTCTCCTAGAGTACATCAAGAAAATAAAAGACATTGGAGAGAGCCTGGGCGTCTCTGTAAACCCCACCAAATGCAAAATAGTTGCTGTTATTAGACAGTTTATCAAGGATATTTGTGCTGTTTTGCGAGGATTACGAATCATCAAATCGGCCAATAGCACTCTCCTTGGACCTCCTCTTGGGCCCAGTGACACTTATCCGATTCTAGAAAAGAAAAATCTCAGACTTCATTAGAATGCAAGGGAGGTTGAAAGATACTGATACATATGATGACTTCTAACTACACACCAGGCACCTGTTCCTCACAAAACTTGCATCTTGAGATGCTCCCCAGACATCGTCAGTCTAAAACTCAAGGAGTATGACTCCCTCCTGAAGACCATACAAGAGTGTGTACTTAATCTTTTCGTTGAAGATGGCCAGTGGTTGCAAGCCTCTCTTCCAGCTTTCTTATCCTCCTCCATAGCATCAGAAAAGTTGAAACAAATTCGTCTGGACAATCTTGGTGTGTTAACAGAAATACAGGATCCTTTCTGCACCAGTAACCTTACCAAACAGAAGACTTACACTGCTCCAGCACTGGCCTACAAACAATCCAGTTTTGATAGTGCTATCGCTGAAAAGGTGCATGACAACATACTCAGGGCTGCCACATCGAACAGGGAGACTTCTCATCTTCAAACTGTGAGTACACATCACTCTCAGAACTTCATCCAAACAATTCCAATATAGCAATGTGAACACACCTTCACTCAGTGGCTCTCTGCTTAGCTGATCCAATTCACACGGAATATACATGTACATTCCGTGATGAGCAAGCAGACCAATATGATTTACATGGTCTAAACTGCAAGACACAGTGAAGGCGATATCATCATAAAGAGAAGCCGTGCTACAACGGGTTGTTTGCCTGAGAGAGAGCCCTGATCCCTAGCATCGAACAATACTCTCACTCCCACAAAACCATCCCTACAGGATAATCATCTGTCCTTGGAAGAATGGCAAGCTTCAACCATGTGACTATAATTTCCTGTCGACGCTGGCTGACACCTACATCTGCCACAGTGTCGGGCAGCAGTAAGGTGCTGGGGTACAAATTCAGCCAGTAGAGAGACATAAGCAGTCGGTATCAATTTGTCCCAGTGAGATCAGAGACCTTGGGATCATGGGGGAAAGAATGCCATTAGTTTCCTCAAAGAACTAGGTTCCAGACTCAGTGACACCACTGCACAATACAACAGGACCCAAGGATGGCCATTTTCATGTTCCAGAACCTCAGCGTGGCAATTCATAGAGTTAAAAACACCACCAACACCAACTCTCCTTCAGAGTGCAGGCATTGTACTTCTCACCTTAAGGACTCAAATCCAGCTTGCCAATTTCTCTGAATCTATAAATGTTACCTTGGTCACACTCCAACAGCACGTCGTCATAAAGACCATTTGTCTCCATTCATTCCTGTCCAACATGCTCACGCACACTTGCTAGAAGTCCAGGGCCCATCACACACAAAACATCCTTTACACCCTCCCTCCAACCTTTCCTAGGCTGACCCCTACCCTGCCTTCCTTCCACTATAGACTTATACGCTCTCCAAGTCATTCTAATTTGTTCCACCCTCTCTAAATGTCCGAACCACCTCAACAACCCCTCTTCAGTTCTCTGGATAATAGTTTTAGTAACCCTGCACTTCCTCTTAATTTCCAAACTATAGATTCTTTGCATCATATTCACACTGCACATTGCCATCAGACAAGACATCTCCACTGCCTCCAGCCTTCTCCTTGTTGCAACATTCACCACCCATGCTTCACACTCATGTAAGAGCATTGGTATTACTATACTCTCATACATTTCCCTATTCATCAGTTCTATGATTCACTCGTCTTTCACAGCACATCTGCTGTATCATCCACTCCCAAATATCTGAATACATTCACTTCTTTCATACTCCCTCCATCCAATCTGATTTCCAATTTTTCATTACCTAAATTTGTTGTTATTCTCATCACCTCTATCCTATGTTCACTTTTAATTTCCTTTTTTTATATACCATTCCAAACTCGTCCACCAACCTTTGCAACTTCTCTTCAGAATCTCTCAAAAGCACAGTGTCATCAGCAAAAAGCAGCTGTGACAACTCCCACTTTATGTTAGATTATCTATCTTTTAACCCCACATCTCTTGACAACACCCGAACATTCATTTCTCATACAACTCTATCTATAATATATTGAACAACCACGGTGACATCACAGATCCCTGTCTAAGGCCTACTTTTACTTGGAAATAATCTCCCTCTCTCCTACATACTCTAACCTGAGCCTATCATAATAAAAACTCTTCGCTGCTTTCAGCAACCTACCTATTCCATACATTCGCAACATCTGCCACATTGCCCCCTGTTTACCCTATCGTACGCCTTTTCCAAATCCTCAATGCAACAAAAACGTCGTCGTAAGCTTCTGTCTTTTATGTGCGGGTTATTTGTGTATCGTTCCAGTCACGGTATTGTGCCTTTTTGTTATTTAAAAACCTCTTTACCCTAAATACTCCTCACCCTACTTTTCACCTATATGTTTCACTGTAAACACTT
>NC_091369.1:15232696-15235196 GCF_038502225.1 Cherax quadricarinatus
TGAGAAATTTCAATTACTCAGATATGTAAACATAGGGAAATTAAATCTTCATCAGAGTACAAAACAAATTCTGGCCACAAAATAGAGCAGAAACACCAACGTCAAAGACCTGGGAGTGATCATGTCGGAGGATCTCACCTTCAAGGACCATAACACTGTATCAATCGCATCTGCTAGAAAAATGACAGGATGGATAATGAGAACCTTCAAAACTAGGAGGCAAGCCCATGATGACACTCTTCAGGTCACTTGTTCTATCTAGGCTGGAATATTGCTGCACACTAACAGCACCTTTCAAGGCAGGTGAAATTGCCGACCTAGAAAATGTACAGAGAACTTTCACGGCGCGCATAACGGAGATAAAACACCTCAATTATTGGGAGCGCTTGAGGTTCCTAAACCTGTATTCCTGGAACGCAGGAGGGAGAGATACATGATTATATACACCTGGAAAATCCTAGAGGGACTAGTACCGAACTTGCACACGAAAATCACCCACTACGAAAGCAAAGACTTGGCAGACGATGACCATCCCCCAATGAAAAGCAGGGGTGTCACTAGCACGTTAAGAGACCATACAATAAGTGTCAGGGGCCCGAGACTGTTCAACTGCCTCCCAGCACACATAAGGGGGATTACCAACAGACCCCTGGCAGTCTTCAAGCTGGCACTGGACAAGCACCTAAAGTCAGTTCCGGATCAGCCGGGCTGTGGCTCGTATGTTGGTTTGCGTGCAGCCAGCAGCAACAGCCTGGTTGATCAGGCTCTGATCCACCAGGAGGCCTGGTCTCAGACCGGGCCGCGGGGGCGTTGACCCCCGGAACTCTCTCCAGGTAAACTCCAGGTATACAATGAGACACCTTCCATTGTTTACACAGTGAGATATACACCTCTAGTTGTATATACAATGAGACACCTTCCATTGTATACACAGTGAGATACACACCTCTAGTTGCATATACAATGAGATACTTCCATTGTTTACACAGTGAGATATACACCTCTAGTTGTATATACAATGAGACACCTTCCATTGTATACACAGTGAGATATACACCTCTAGTTGCATATACAATGAGATACTTCCATTGTTTACACAGTGAGATATACACCTCTAGTTGTATATACAATGAGACACCTTCCATTGTATACACAGTGAGATATACACCTCTAGTTGCATATACAATGAGATACTTCCATTGTTTACACAGTGAGATATACACCTCTAGTTGTATATACAATGAGACACCTTCCATTGTATACACAGTGAGATACACACCTCTAGTTGCATATACAATGAGACACCTTCCATTGTATACACAGCGAGATATACACCTCTAGTTGCATATACAATGAGACACCTTCCATTGTATACACAGCGAGATATACACCTCTAGTTGCATATACAACGAGAGAAACACCTTTCATCGTATACACAGTGAGATACACACCTCTAGTTGCACATACAATGAGAGACCTTTTATTGTATACACAGTGAGATACACGCTTCTACTTGCATATACAATGAGAGAGACACTTTTCATTGTATATTCCGCAAGATGCATACCATCCGTTGTATATTCAGTGCTAGATTCCCAGTTCTCACTGTGTATACAATGAAAAATGCAGACATCTCACTCGTACAGTAAGATATACCAACCCTTCGTTGTATATGTATCAGCTGAGAGATACACAACTCTCGATTAATACGCAATGAGTTTTTTAAATATACAGAGAAATACACACCTGTCAGTGAGAGATATGCCCCTGCTAGAAGATAACAAGTATGGTGTGATATACAATAGTGAGAGTATACGTATAGTGATTCCTATCTACTTATTGCATATTGTGTGATATGCTCTGTGTATATATTTAGTTAAATGAACAATGTAATAATTTATTTTCAGAACAATAATAATATTATATATGCATATTATTATTATTATTATTATTATTATTATTATTATTATTATTATTATTATTATTATTACTATTATTATTATTATACACGAAAGGGCATAAAACCCGTAGAATAATGTAATCCTTCAATGGTGAGGACAACTCCAATTCCTTGGATCAAAAAAAGTCAACAGCATGAAGGCATACCCATTAAAAATCGTATATAATTTACCTACCAATATATTACCTGGTATAAATAAAACCAAGAAAAAATTGGGAGAAATTTGCAACATCTAACTTTATTTTCGCGAAAAGAATGAGAACCGTTCGCAAAAGTTTGGCGCTGAGTTGGCGGGTATGTACCAAAGCCTTGAGTCTTATTGGCTGCTTAAAGTGTAGTTGGCCAAGTGGAGGAAGAGGCTAAGAGGTGATTACGTTTCTTTAGCTGCAACTTAACACGGGGGGAAATGACCTCAATTCATCACCTTGACCTGAATTTGCACAGGATGCCAGCAGTGTTGGTGATCATTGAGACAGTGTTGGTGATCAGAGAGACAGTGTTGGTGATCATAGAGACAGTGTTGGTGATCATAGAGACAGT
>NC_091369.1:15240196-15265196 GCF_038502225.1 Cherax quadricarinatus
AGAGAGAGAGAGAGAGAGAGCAGTGAGCAGGGCTCGATCCTCCTACAGAGGAAGGGGCAAGGTTCCCAAGTGACTCTCACTACCACTCAGCCACAAATGGGCATTTGTGGCCGAGTGGTAGAGCGTCACCTGGGAACTTCGCCAGTTTCCATGTAGTGGAATGGAGTCCTGCTGACTACGATCTTTCTCTGTATAGACCAGCCTGTTTCTGCGTGGTGCATTGATTGTATATACGAGAGAGAGAGATGGGGAGAGGGAGCGAGGGAGGGAGGGAATGGTAGTCTGAAGCCTTGGCCACATTCCGTATATAAGATTTATTTTGGGCTGCGAGGTCGACCGCCACAATTCTTCAATAAGTCTGGAATGACGTGTGGGTGTGTCTGTAACACGACATGGCCGTACCTGAACGAAGACGAGGAAGACGAGCAACAAAATGAAGAGGGGGAAGAGAAAGAAAGAAAAGGACAGGAGGTGAAGAAAAGGAATAAAAGATATTAAAACTACGTAAAAATAGCACATCAGACACCATAAGCCTTTTCAAATCTTCCTGATGAAGCTATCATAAATTTGGAAAAAAAAAATATTGAAGGAACAGAAAAGGTAATAACAGTAATTGGACGAGGAGGGATAGAAAAGAGAAGATAGAAAAAGAGAAACCCGAAAAAAGAGAAAGATGGATGAAGAGAGGAAGGAGTGGTTAATCAGGTAATCGATGGGTTTTCTTCACAGCCCTTTGGTGACCATTACTGAGAAACAGCAGAGTGACGCATGTTGAAGGTGGTAATGACTTGCCTCACAGCAGGCAGTAGGGTCGTGGCGTCTGCTAGAGTACGTGCAGATGGCAGGGCACACTCTTCCAAATTAGTGAGTTCATTCGCATGCACGCACTTCCTTGCAAAAGCACACACACTCACAGGCGCGCACACACATACACACACTGGAATACAATTCACCGCTGGAAGTTGAAATCATAGTAGTTATTAGTATTACTAGGGAGCGATAAACGTTGAAATCATAGATGAATCACTGGAATGTTACGAAGTCTTACTTCAGTCTTACAGTAGTAAGGAAGTGTAACGACCTACACAGTAAAGGCAGGATCCATATATAGCTTTATGAAGGGGGTATGACAAGGCTCACGAAGCCAGAAGAGAGTGAACCCGGTAGTAGCTAGCAAAGAGGCGAGACCAGGAGCTGAGACTCGACCCCTTACATTGTCAAAAATAGTGATAAGTATTGCAGGTTATAATGACTAACTAGGCATCTCTCCAGTACATTAGGTGGCCTTCAGTGCTCTGGTCATCTGTAATACACACTTGTGTTCACTAAGCCAGGTTGATAGGTCCCTACCAGCCTCAGCAGCCTTTGGAACAACTGTGGGGTCGCTCCTTTGTAAGATCTTTGGAAGAGGTAATAGTTGTAGTTTCCACGTTTATGTTGCCTGTGATGAGAACCTGGGTAGTTGTGTTGGTCACGGAAATACTAGAAATTCCTTAGTAATGCTCACGGTGTGACTTGCATATAGGCTAGTCTGCGAACTTATTTTTCAGTCTTGAATAAAGATGGTGACCAGACGTGAACGAAGGTTTGAGTTAGAGGCGTGTTCCATAAAAATTCTGGGCTAGAAATGATCACTCTTCTCCTGGTGCAAGAGTCCTGGTGATATTAAAAGTGTGTTAGATCGTCAATGCGGTTGACTTGCAGGAGAGAATGTTAAGGAAAGCAGTTTGTCCAGCACTCTCAAGCTCCAGAACAAACTTGGAGAACTTCGTTATTATTATAATCGAAACTAAGCACTAGATATACTAGAGTCATACAGAACTGCAGTGTAGGGAGCTTTAATGGAGGTAGAGTTTGTGAGGGCGGTGAAGGTTGTGCACTACGTCTGTTGCTGTCAGAAAGTCAAAGGCGGAGTTTGTGTCAAAGGTGGGGCCATCAACGAGGAGGGAAGATTAAAGGCGATATAGGAGTGACGACGTCGGAGGAAAATTCTGCGTGCTCGTTGATAGACAGGACAGTCCAATAGAGTATGGCAACCTGAAATTGGAACTTGACAAATCGCGCAGTAGAACTGGTTGCTTCACCATGAGATACCCATGAGTGAGACTTTTGTGCCTGATGCGAAGACAGGGAAGCGTAGTTTCCTAGCCACGACATCGATGATACGATGCCAGATACTAAACTTGGCTTCATAGAATGTAACTTGTTATGAATCAACTCAGATCCACGATGCTGCCAAAGGCTGCCAAAGTGGCTAAAGATTACAGAAAAATAGTCTGAGAATGGAATACCTGTATTGAAAACTGGAAGGTTATGCACAGCTTACTGCGCAGCAGAGTCCGCCAGTTCATTGCCCTGAACATCAACTTGATCAGGGACGCACCAGAAAACAATTTCTTTGTTTTTTTTTTTTGCTAGAAATACGGTGCAACCAAAGTTGTATACGAAGAACCAGAGGATGAGGCGAATTAAATATTTTGATAGCTTGCAAAGCACTAAAGGAGTCTGAGACTACCGCAAATGGTGAGGTAGCCATGGACGCAAAACGGATAAATGCAACGAGAATTGCATGCAGTTCAGCCGTGAAAATGCTAGCTGAGTCTAATAAATGCCCTCTTATAACACGATCTGGGAACACTGCTACAAACCCGACACCGTCAAAGGATTTAGAACCATCAGTGTACACTACAACGGCATGAGAATGAGACCAGAAGTGGTTAAGAAAAAGGAAGCAAGAAGCAACTCTAGGTATTTGGGCTTTCGCTCATGGCATTGGGGAAGAACAGACACGAACTGTTGGAACCTCCCAAGGGGTGAGAGAAAGTTAGTAACTAGATGAACATATAAAGGGGGCAACTGTACAGAAAACAAGAGCGAGTGAAGACGAAGAGAAAAGGGATGGAGGAAAAAAGGGCGGCGAACAAATAATGGACCTCTACTGACGACTGTTACTATCCTGTATGGAGAAGGATCGTGAACGTCACGAAAGCGGACAAAATGACGGAGGCAATGGACATCACGGCGATCGTTCAAGGATGGAACATTCGCCTTCGCATATAGGCTCATGACAGGTGAGGAGCGAAAAGCACCCGGATATGGCTGGGATCGAGTTGCAATGAGTTGCACAAGAGGCTGAAGAACATATCTGGGAACCATAGTCTAGTTTCGATAAAATTACGGCTGAATGTAGTCTAAGGAGAGTTCGACCATCTTTCGCGGCCCCCCCCCACCTCCCCATGAAAGACGAGCGAGGGTTTTAAGGAGGCTGAGCCGGCTATACCAAGTTGCTTTCAGGGAGGTCATGTGAGATTTCCAGGACAACCGGCGGTCGAACAGAAGGCCGAGAAATCTGACCGTATCACGTTCAATGATACGCGAGTCATACAGATACAATTGAGCAATAGGGACGACAGAACGTCTGGTGAAAGTAATTTGGTGTGTTTTAGCACTAGAAAATTTAAACCTATGAGTAGTGGCCCAATGGGAAACAAGGTTGACAGCATTCTGAAGTGAGGCTGCTACTAGGCGACAGTCAGCACCTGCACAAGCTATAGCGAAGTCATCAACATAGAGTGATGACCAAATATTAGATGGAAGAACGAGGCCAGATCATTTATAGCAAGGAAAAGCGGTGTGGTGCGAAGGAGACATCCCTGAGGGACACCCTCAGCTTGGACAAAGTCCGAGGAAAACAAACTATTAACTAGAACACGGAAAAGTCTCTCAGATAAGAAGTTTTAAGGAAAAAATGGCAGATTGCCTCGGAGGCCTAAGCAATGAGCTTGGGCCACGATGATGTATTTCCAAGTAGTGTCAAATGCCTTTTAAAGATAAAAAAAAAAGACAGCAATAACTGAGTGGTTACTAGCAAAGGTATTACGAACATACGTATCTAAGCTGAGTAAGGGGTCAATAGTGAAGCGGCCCTAACGAAAGCCATATTGACTAGTGGAGAGACTATTTTCATGTCTCTATACCACACCAAAAGGTCTATTTACCAGATGGTGCATCACCTTGCAAATTGCACCAGTAAGAACAATGGAACCATAGTGTGAGGTATCATGTCCAGAAGTACCTGGTTTAAGAAAAAGCAGAACAATGGCAGATTCTCACAGCTGGAGAACTCCTAACGACCAAATAAGATTAAATAGACGAAAGAGGGCTGACGGATGTAAAAAATGGAGCATACAAATATGAATGCCATCTGGTTCTAGTTCTAGAAGTGTAAAAGGCACATTATAAGTCGTTTCTCTGCTAGAAGAAAAGTTTAAAAGGGTTGTAACTCTCTGGCAGACTTGGAGGAAAGATAAGAGGAGCATAGGTGGTGGCCCTGAGAGATACGGACAAAATTATTTCCAATTTCCAACTTCAAGAGGGTTTGCAATTCTGACGCCGGGAACCCTAAAAACTGAAGCCGAGCCAAGAGAGTATTTGCCACTAAATTTCCGTACTTTTGAGACAGGCAAGGGAGCAAATGTACACTGGGTGTGAAGAACGGTTGGAGATGTCATGTGGGTTAAAGGAGATTTGGACTTAATTGATGTAGATTTTGGAGAAGAACGGACATGTGGAGTCAATTTAGACTGCAGGGGGCGCATAGACGTTGAAACATGTGAAGGGGAAGGTGACGAGGTAGGGGCAGTAAGAGTTGATGAGGTTGGAAGCTCAGTGCCCAGGACCACAAAAGGGTTGGACACAGAGGCGTCCAGTAAGGGGCGTAGAGGCAATTGTGGCATCAGGCACTACTGAGGAAGTCTCCCGTGGAGGAGATGGGAGACTGCCATGGCTAAAGAGAAGCCCCCTTTCTTTTTAATGCAAAGGCGAGAAAAGGCAGGGTGCGCCTCTCTGCAGTTAAGGCAAGAGAGAGGGCGACTGGAGGATGGACTGCTATGATAAGCTGGACCACAGACAAGGCATTCTGCCACTAACCTGCAATATTTTGCCGGGTTGCCGAAGAGCCAGCAATTTCTACATTATTGCGCGGTAGGGATCACCTCCCTCACTTGTAGGCGTTGTTCCGCTATGTACACAGATGGCGGCAGTTGACGACTGTCAAAAGTAAGCCTCGTTAAACTGATAGCGCCTCTGCCCACGAACAAGGAGTGTGTGATAAAATTAATAATCGGGAA
This sequence comes from Cherax quadricarinatus, assembly GCF_038502225.1. Taxonomy (NCBI): domain Eukaryota; kingdom Metazoa; phylum Arthropoda; class Malacostraca; order Decapoda; family Parastacidae; genus Cherax; species Cherax quadricarinatus. The sequence goes on from NC_091369.1 coordinate 15,245,326, forward strand.
ATTCTGGAGCTTGAGTTGCTCCAGAATGTCATCATTACACGCGAGAAAGTAACGTTGTATGATCGTGTGTGGAAGGATAATAGTTCCACAGCAAAAATTAAGAGAGGGGTGCTTGTGCATCATTACAGGTGCGACGTCAACAATTTCAAGAGGTGAAAGATTATGTGCCTGCTCTCCATTTTGTACTGTGACAACTCGTGTGCCACTCTTAAGAGCATGGAAGGAAATGTTCTGCCCAAAATCGATGCACTGTCTATGAAGAAGCCGGGATCATTGTCATAGTGGCGTGGAGGTCAAAGGTGTCCAAAGGATAGGTCAAAACTGCGGTATCAGAGGTGGGTAACGGAACGTTACCTGTAGAAGGTACTAGGTTGGAAGAGAGGTCCGAAGAGTGGTCCGAAGGCGCGCCAGGGTCTGTAGAGGGTGCCGCAGTGAAAGGTCCAGGAGGAAGGGACGTCATGGTTATGGGTCGCCATGATAAGTTTCTCCTTGTTTTTTATTTTAAAATAAATGAGGGGGGAGAGAGAACGTGGAGTAGCAGTTCCTAGGAGTCAAGAAGAGATTGTATGCTCAATTCCGTGCCCAAGGTGGCCGTGAGTGCGGCCAGTAGTGTAGATGCAGCATGGAACCCGTGCCAAACTTTACCTTTCATATTGGTAAACCAGCAACCTCACATCCAACGAGCCACCTCGGTGGACAAAAGAGAGGGCAATCGGAAACCCACCACAAGGCATACATCCTTCAGCCACCACCTCCCAGAATCTGACAAGAGGGTGACGGACATCTCCAGATGATCCAGAGTCTATGGCAACCTACACCACCACCAAGGATCTGAATGGAATGGGATGGACATCGATACCCTTCCCTCAACCTAGGAACTAGAATGCCTGAGGGTAGGACCCCCAAAAGATCAAAAACAGAAAAGGAGAGGGGAGGGGTGGGGAGGATGGCGCTTGGAAGAAGGGACTGGGGGGTAATTTGGTTTGGTCGAAGGAAGACCAAAAGGTCCAATTCCTCAGATCAAAAGCCTCTTTTCCATTAATAGGAGCCCCCTTAAAGAGGTAGAGGGCTGGTTTAGAAAGACACGTAAGCAAACACTATAACATATTTATTAGAAAACGTTTCGGTCCTGGGACCTTGATCACTTCTAACATACAGAGGTAGAAAGACATTATATATATAGGCGGAGAGTGAGGTGTGACGCACGTGACCTGAGGGCTACATAATGTTGATTCTGCTGAGAAGGGCATGGATATCAGGGACACTAAGATATCTGACACAAATGTTATTAATTTATATAAGACAGGGTGAAATATCCGAGAGGACAGAGTGGAAACTTTCAATCTCTAAATTTTCTAAAAGTGTAGGCAAATACAGCACCAAAGGGGCTGCCCATGGCCATAACAAAACATTGTTTGAAGAGGTTACTCTCACTCTGGCTTGCTAATCATTGACTGAAGATAAAACTTCCACTTCGTATACAGAATGACCTGCATTGGTTTACCACTTTCAAATTCAATTCAAATTCAAAGTTTATTCTCTATAAGGATTACAATGCTGAGTTTACAGAAATTTGGTTATTGTTTGGTTTACATGTAGTAAAATTGAGATTACAGAGTGTACCACTAGAACGCTTAGCATGGCTAGGCATTTCGGGCATACTTATGTAAAACATTTCTTGGACTGTAACCCCCGGAATCGTCTTTAGATAACTTCGATTTAGGTTACCTAGCTGTTACACAGTTTGTCTTAATTACATTTCTTTTAACCAACAATTTGCACATAAGTGTTTTTTTTTGCAGTCAATTGAATCTTAAAAATCTCTCACACAAGTACACAAAACATTCGAATTCTGATATATGATGCTTTATTGCATTCCTTTAATCTTTATTCTAAAAAATTTTTACTCTGTCAGCTTTAAATTTGCCATATTTTCTGCAGATGGTTTTGAACGTAAAAACGGCAAAATTCTCTGGGGAAGTTATTAATTTGAAATTTGATAATATTTTTAATTACATAAAACAAGGCTGCTTAGGATAAGTAAGTTTCAATGATATGAATAAACATGATGTTTATTCATTATTTTGGTGTTTATTTGAATTTTTTTGGGTGTTTATTTGAATTTTTTGGTGTTTATTTGAATTTTTTTTGGTGTTTATTTGAATTTTTTTGGTGTTTATTTGAATTTTTTTGTTTATTTGAATTTTTTTTTGGTGTTCATTTGATTTTTTTTTTGGTGTTTATTTGAATTTTTTGGGTGTTCATTTGAATTTTTTTGATGTTTATTTGAATTTTTTTTTGGTGTTTATTTGAATTTTTTTGGTGTTTATTTGAAATTTTTTTGGTGTTTATTTGATATTTTTTGGTGTTTATTTGATTTTTTTTGGTGTTTATTTGAATTTTTTTGGTGTTTATTTGAATTTTTTTGGTGTTTATTTGAATTTTTTTTGGTGTTTATTTTATTTTTTTGGTATTTAATTTTTTTCCATTACATGATTTAATGAAAATTTTAGCTAATAAAGACAGCTCGATTGAGTCTTCCTCTTAGCTCTCTCTGAACAAAATTCTTTGCTGAATAAGCTTTTATTGGGACAACATTTACGTTCATCTGTGTTAGATCAAAGTGTTGCGCTTCCCACAATAATAATAAAAATATATATTCCATATTATCAAGCAGATAAAGATCAACGAAGCTCAGAACGTTATTCCAATAATAACTTGCAATATAAAATGAATCTTTTCCTAATTATTATCGTCTTTACGACACAGATTCAATGAAGTTCTCCATCAACGAAGCTCAGAACGTTATTCCAATAATAGCTCGCAATATAAAATGAATCTTTTCCTCATTATTATCGTCTTTTTATTATTTTATTATTATCACACTGGCCGATTCCCACCAAGGCAGGGTGGCCCGAAAAAGAAAAACTTTCACCATCATTCACTCCATCACTGTCTTGCCAGAAGGGTGCTTTACACTACAGTTTTTAAACTGCAACATTAACACCCCTCCTTCAGAGTGCAGGCACTGTACTTCCCATCTCCAGGACTCAAGTCCGGCCTGCCGGTTTCCCTGAATCCCTTCATAAATGTTACTTTGCTCACACTCCAACAGCACGTCAAGTATTAAAAACCATTTGTCTCCATTCACTCCTATCAAACACGCTCACGCATGCCTGCTGGAAGTCCAAGCCCCTCGCACACAAAACCTCCTTTACCCCCTCCCTCCAACCCTTCCTAGGCCGACCCCTACCCCGCCTTCCTTCCACTACAGACTGATACACTCTTGAAGTCATTCTGTTTCGCTCCATTCTCTCTACATGTCCGAACCACCTCAACAACCCTTCCTCAGCCCTCTGGACAACAGTTTTGGTAATCCCGCACCTCCTCCTAACTTCCAAACTACGAATTCTCTGCATTATATTCACACCACACATTGCCCTCAGACATGACATCTCCACTGCCTCCAGCCTTCTCCTCGCTGCAACATTCATCACCCACGCTTCACACCCATATAAGAGCGTTGGTAAAACTATACTCTCATACATTCCCCTCTTTGCCTCCAAGGACAAAGTTCTTTGTCTCCACAGACTCCTAAGTGCACCACTCACTCTTTTTCCCTCATCAATTCTATGATTCACCTCATCTTTCATAGACCCATCCGCTGACACGTCCACTCCCAAATATCTGAATACGTTCACCTCCTCCATACTCTCTCCCTCCAATCTGATATTCAATCTTTCATCACCTAATCTTTTTGTTATCCTCATAACCTTACTCTTTCCTGTATTCACCTTTAATTTTCTTCTTTTGCACACCCTACCAAATTCATCCACCAATCTCTGCAGCTTCTCTTCAGAATCACCCAAGAGCACAGTGTCATCAGCAAAGAGCAGCTGTGACAACTCCCACTTTGTGTGTGATTCTTTATCTTTTAACTCCACGCCTCTTGCCAAGACCCTCGCATTTACTTCTCTTACAACCCCATCTATAAATATATTAAACAACCACGGTGACATCACACATCCTTGTCTAAGGCCTACTTTTACTGGGAAAAAATTTCCCTCTTTCCTACATACTCTAACTTGAGCCTCACTGTCCTCGTAAAAACTCTTCACTGCTTTCAGTAACCTACCTCCTACACCATACACTTGCAACATCTGCCACATTGCCCCCCTATCCACCCTGTCATACGCCTTTTCCAAATCCATAAATGCCACAAAGACCTCTTTAGCCTTATCTAAATACTGTTCACTTATATGTTTCACTGTAAACACCTGGTCCACACACCCCCTACCTTTCCTAAAGCCTCCTTGTTCATCTGCTATCCTATTCTCCGTCTTACTCTTAATTCTTTCAATTATAACTCTACCATACACTTTACCAGGTACACTCAACAGACTTATCCCCCTATAATTTTTGCACTCTCTTTTATCCCCTTTGCCTTTATACAAAGGAACTATGCATGCTCTCTGCCAATCCCTAGGTACCTTACCCTCTTCCATACATTTATTAAATAATTGCACCAACCACTCCAAAACTATATCCCCACCTGCTTTTAACATTTCTATCTTTATCCCATCAATCCCGGCTGCCTTACCCCCTTTCATTTTACCTACTGCCTCACGAACTTCCCCCACACTCACAACTGGCTCTTCCTCACTCCTACAAGATGTTATTCCTCCTTGCCCTATACACGAAATCACAGCTTCCCTATCTTCATCAACATTTAACAATTCCTCAAAATATTCCCTCCATCTTCCCAATACCTCTAACTCTCCATTTAATAACTCTCCTCTCCTATTTTTAACTGACAAATCCATTTGTTCTCTAGGCTTTCTTAACTTGTTAATCTCACTCCAAAACTTTTTCTTATTTTCAACAAAATTTGTTGATAACATCTCACCCACTCTCTCATTTGCTCTCTTTTTACATTGCTTCACCACTCTCTTAACCTCTCTCTTTTTCTCCATATACTCTTCCCTCCTTGCATCACTTCTACTTTGTAAAAACTTCTCATATGCTAACTTTTTCTCCCTTACTACTCTCTTTACATCATCATTCCACCAATCGCTCCTCTTCCCTCCTGCACCCACTTTCCTGTAACCACAAACTTCTGCTGAACACTCTAACACTACATTTTTAAACCTACCCCATACCTCTTCGACCCCATTGCCTATGCTCTCATTAGCCCATCTATCCTCCAATAGCTGTTTATATCTTACCCTAACTGCCTCCTCTTTTAGTTTATAAACCTTCACCTCTCTCTTCCCTGATGCTTCTATTCTCCTTGTATCCCATCTACCTTTTACTCTCAGTGTAGCTACAACTAGAAAGTGATCTGATATATCTGTGGCCCCTCTATAAACATGTACATCCTGAAGTCTACTCAACAGTCTTTTATCTACCAATACATAATCCAACAAACTACTGTCATTTCGCCCTACATCATATCGTGTATACTTATTTATCCTCTTTTTCTTAAAATATGTATTACCTATAACTAAACCCCTTTCTATACAAAGTTCAATCAAAGGGCTCCCATTATCATTTACACCTGGCACCCCAAACTTACCTACCACACCCTCTCTAAAAGTTTCTCCTACTTTAGCATTCAGGTCCCCTACCACAATTACTCTCTCACTTGGTTCAAAGGCTCCTATACATTCACTTAACATCTCCCAAAATCTCTCTCTCTCCTCTGCATTCCTCTCTTCTCCAGGTGCATACACGCTTATTATGACCCACTTCTCGCATCCAACCTTTACTTTAATCCACATAATTCTTGAATTTACACATTCATATTCTCTTTTCTCCTTCCATAACTGATCATTTAACATTACTGCTACCCCTTCCTTTGCTCTAACTCTCTCAGATACTCCAGATTTAATCCCATTTATTTCCCCCCACTGAAACTCTCCTACCCCCTTCAGCTTTGTTTCGCTTAGAGCCAGGACATCCAACTTCTTTTCATTCATAACATCAGCAATCATCTGTTTCTTGTCATCCGCACTACATCCACGCACATTTAAGCACCCCAGTTTTATAAAGTTTTTCTTCTTCTCTTTTTTAGTAAATGTATACAGGAGAAGGGGTTACTAGCCCATTGCTCCCGGCATTTTAGTCGCCTCATACGACACGCATGGCTTACGGAGGAAAGATTCTTTTCCACTTCCCCATGGACAATAGAAGAAATAAAAAAGAACAAGAGCTATTTAGAAAAAGGAGAAAAACCTAGATGTATGTATATATATATATGCATGTGCGTGTCTGTGAAGTGTGACCAAAGTGTAAGTAGGAGTAGCAAGATATCCCTGTTATCTAGCGTGTTTATGAGACAGAAAAAGAAACCAGCAATCCTACCATCATGCAAAACAGTTACAGGTTTTTGTTTCACAGTCATCTGGCAGGACGGTAGTACTTCCCTGGGTGGTTGCTGTCTACCAACCTACTACCTACACAATAATGCTAGGAAAACGCCCGAGAGGTTTGCAAGTTATCTATGAAATTAAAAGAGCAAAAATCGTTTTATCACAAAAGGTTTTCATCTAAGGCTAAAAGTATATCTTGTTTGTTAGACGGGTATGCCAAGCAAGCTGAACTGTTTGCAAGAAATAAGTATTTCTATATTAAATTGTTATTTGGGGAGATATTTGCACTAGTAGGTTAGGTTAGGATGCGTAAGTTAGACTAAGGTAGGCTAGGTTTCGTTTAGTTAAGGTTAGGTAAGGTTACGTTAGGTTAGTTAGGTTTTATTACCTTCGGTTAGAATTCGTTACAAAACCTGATAACACCATCGACAAATATGCGTTGTTGTTTACATTCGATCAGCCTGGAACCCAGTTCCTTGATGAGTCCTGTTGCTCGTGTTCCTCAGGGTCCCAGTGTCTTCTGTCTTACTGGAACACATTGGGTCTGATGGCCCTAGTCCCCATATTTGTTGACTTTGAATTCTAATTTCGTGTTGTTCTGACTGATTTGCATGTACAGTGTTGTTGTTTGCCAAAACCATATCCAAGCCACGGCTCCAAGCTCTACATAATAAAAACACGACATAGGAAAGAAGTGCTGCGAATCATAGCGTCACTCATCTTCGCTGTGGTACTTCCTAATATAATATACATATGCAAAACTTAGCTCTGTACCTCTCCTGCATTTCTCACTTCGCTTTTTTGTATGCTAATCCAGGAACTGGCAGTCTCATGTGGGCCCCAGACCATGGCAAGCATTGCTGAGTAATCCACCTTCCTACAGCAGAGGCTGGTTGGACTACAACACAACTGGTATTCTGAAAGTATTTACATTATGTTTACTCATTCGAGTTTCTGTAAAGTATTTCTCTTGAATTTGTTTAATCAAGGGGATTAAACTGCTTTCTTTCAACTCCCCAGGCGCTCCGTGACCTCTTCGAGTTCACCGTATCACCAAGAATATAATAATAATAATACCATCCATGACGGTACGGATACTGCTTCCTAATATCCTGTCTCCATGTAAGGTGTCGCTAGTTCTGATGCTAGGTTCACGAATCACTCGTGAAGGTAGGTTCAACGTGTCTAGGAGACAACCGAGGTATCGGAGTGGGCCCTACCTGGAGGATAGGGTTGGGTTGATCTGGGAAATTCCATCCCTGATACAGTGAAGACTAAAGCTTCAGGGAAATTTTCCGTGGTCGGATCTCCTAGGTAACCTCTTGTTGTAAGGAATTATTGAGCAAACATCGGGAAAGGTACACAGCTGAAAACAATCACAATATTTTCATCACTTGTAGATTAATAAGACATGTTTAATGCCTGGGTATCTTTTTTATGGGGACGTTTCACCGTTTTGTACTTTTCTAACTTCAATACAAATACTATGAACGGAAGACCTTGGAAGATGAGATAATTAGTACCTCAGCTTTATCAAGTGTTCAGTCCCGTAGTCTGGATCAATCTGAAGTAGAAGCATGAGAATGGAGTCAAAGGAGAGGTGCAGTAGTTGAAGGCATCATCACGGGTGTGCGGAACTCGCTAGTGAAAGTAGGTCAAGCCCAAGAGCTGGACCAGTGGTTAGCGATAGGGTTGTGGAGGATTACTTTTGCATCAAGATTCAATGAAGATATCCATCTGTCGTGTCTGATTCGTCTGCTTATCGGCATTGCATACCAATAATTATAATCATATTTTCACCCTTGCCGGTGCTTTTCTCAGAATCAGTCGTAATTTGTGTTCCAACACACTGGAAGGACATAGTGAAAATAATTTAAATTCAAAATCACCATACCGATATAGGGATAAAGGAATTTCAGTATGCCAAATTCGACAAGCTTAGCAGATTTTCTGCAGGAAAATCCTGCACCCACTTTATTACCATGATCAAGATAGCATGAATTGTCTATGCCCAGACAGCGAGAATCAAGCATTCTGTATTGCTTCATGGTGGAAGTTTGGCAAGCAAGGGATATATGCTTTATCGGCACTTCTTTTGTGTGTCGAGACGCCGAGGAAACGCCAAGGTGGACGGAGACACTGCTGGCCAGATTGCTTGAAAACCTTCAAGGGAAAACATTAACGCCGAAATAACAAACAAAGAACACTGATCCGCGTGTTTTTGTGCTCAAAGACAATCTCCATAATAACAATAAACATATTACAGGGAAGTGTGCGCAGCTTCCTATAATGACGTTGCTGTGAATTTAAAACGATTGAAAGACAGTTTCATATACTGAGTGTATTGACGAATATCTTTATAGACTAACAGAGCACTGAGACACTCATTCTTCAATCAAGACAACGATATCCTGGTTAACGTATAGGTCAGATACAGATACCCAGGTAGGTCTAGTCATTAACGATATTAGTTAGGTCAGCTGCGCAGTAGATAGCTAGTTCATTTCTCTCTAGAATTATTACCACACTCGGTGACAGGTGGGCGTTTTAGCCCAACATAAGTATAAGACCCTCCTCAGTATTCAGTTATTCAATGAAATACTGACACAACATCCCTAGGGGTAATTATACTTATAAGCACTTGTTCCCGGCAGCCACGTGGTCGTAGAACAAATCTCTCTCGTCGGGGTCAACAAAGCTAAGTATCCTCAATGTTGATACAAAGTTATTTTGTTCTACAAGTTTATTTAACCATAATTTGGTGAGATCAATTTTACCACATTCCGTCTCTTCCTACTCTTTCTCTTCTCACTCCCTCATTTCCCCCCTTTTTTCCTCCTCTCTTCTTCTCCTTCGTTTCTCTCTTCCTCCTGCGCGACTACCTGGCCAAGCTCTTCACTCACTGACAGACTTTGCAACTCAAGAGGATGGAGAAGCTTTTGATTACATTTATTTATTTTTTTGCTCTCTTCGTATTTCTTTCTCTCGTTAGCTCACGACCTGAGTTAACGAGAAAGAGAGAGGCTACTAGGCCTCAAGTTCTTTTGTTAGCTCACGATCTGAACTAACGAATAATATCTTATTGAACTTCAAATTCTCTCGTGAGTTACGACCAGGACTAATGGGTAAGTAAGAACCTACTAGCTGGCTCACGACCTGAGATAACGAGTAAGCAGGAACATAATACTAAACGTCAGGCCCTTTCGTTAAGTAACGAGTAAACAGATACATCTTAATTGACATACTCTCTCGCTAGTTCACAACCTGGGCTACCAGAAATAGAATTTACCAGGCCTCGAGTTTTTTGGGGACTGAAAAATTACCTGGGTGGGCTAAATTGGGATGTCCTGACTATGAGTCAGGTAGGTGATCTTGGTTGCCAATATGACGTTTTTCAGAGCATAGTTCTAGCTACCCAGACAACTTTTGTTCCGAGTAGGGAAATTAGATCTAACAAAAATGATCCCAAATGGATGAACAATAGACTAAAACATCTCATTGGTCAAAAGAGAGGCATATATAGGCGTATCAAAAGAGGGGATGGGCAGTTAAGAAATCAATATATTCAGTTAAAGATAGAATTAAAGAAAGGAATAAGAAAAACAAAAATGGATTATGAGGCTAAGGTCGCAAGGGATTCAAAGACTAACCCAAAAGGGTTCTTTCAGGTATACAGAAGTAAGAATAGGGACAAGACTGGCCCACTTAAAAGCATCTCTGGTCAGATCACTAACAGTGATAAGGATGTGTGAAATTCTCAATACCTACTTCCTCTCAGTTTTCACCCGGGAAAACACTAGCGATATTCCTGAAATAATAGATTATGTAGAACAGGACGATAATAAACTATGCACGATTGCGGTAACTAGTGACAAGGTCCTCAGACAAATAGAGAAACTAAAACCTAACAAATCCCCAGGTCCTGATGAACTGTTTGCAAGGGTGTTAAAGGAATGTAAAGAGGAACTTAGCATACCATTGGCTAATCTTTTTAACATATCACTACAAACTGGCATAGCGCCTGATAAGTGGAAAATGGCAAATGTATTACCTATTTACAAGGCAGGTGACAGGTCCTTGGATTCGAACAATAGACCAATAAGCCTTTCCTCCATAGTGGGAAAATTTATGGAATCTACAATTGCCGAAGCAATTCGTAGCCATCTTGATAGGCAGAGAGTGATTAATGAATCTCAACACGGTTTTACAAAGTGGTGTTCCTGTCTTACGAATTTACTAACATTTCTCGCTAAGGTGTTTGAGAAGGAAGATCATGGTAATAAATATGATATTGTGTATATGGACTTCAGTAAGGCTTTCGATAGAGTTCCTCACCAGAGGCTATTGAGGAAACTTAAGGCACACGGAATAGGAGGAGAAATTTTTTCCTGGGTAGAAGCATGGCTGACAAATAGACAGCAGAGTGTTTGCATAAATGGGGAGAAATCAAAATGGGGGCACGTCACAAGCGGTGTTCCTCAGGGGTCAGTGTTGGGCCCGTTGCTGTTCACAATTTACATAAGCGACATAAGCAAATTTGCTGATGACACCAAAATAAGCCGTCCAATTCATTCTAATGAGGACACTAGAGCATTCCAGGATGATTTGAATAGACTGATGCAATGGTCGGAGAAGTGGCAGAAGCAGTTTAATATAGACAAATGCAAAGTTCTAAATGTTGGTCAGGAAAATAACCATGCGACATATAAACTAAATAATGTACATCTTAATACTACTGATTGCGAAAAGGATTTAGGAGTTCTGGTTAGCAGTATTCTAAACACAAGACAACAGTGCATTAGTGTTCGCAATACAGCTAACAGAATTCTTGGCTTCATATCTAGAAGTATAAATAATAGAAGTCCTCAGGTTGTTCTTCAACTCTATATATCCTTGGTTAGTCCTCATTTAGAATATTCTGCTCAATTCTGGTCACCGTATTACAGAATGGATATAAATGCTCTGGAAAACGTACAAAGGAGGATGACAAAGATGATCCCATGTATCAGAAATCTTCCCTATGAGGATAGGCTGAGGGCCTTGAATCTGCACTCTTTCGAAAGGCATAGAATTAGGGGAGATATGATCGAGGTGTATAAATGGAAAACAGGAATAAATAAAGGGGATGTAAATAGCGTGCTGAAAATTTCCAGCCAAGACAGGACTCGCAGCAATGGTTTCAAGTTGGAAAAATTCAGATTCAGTAAGGATATAGAGAAACACTGGTTTGGTAATAGAGTTATAGATAAGTGGAACAAACTCCCGAGTGCAGTTATTGAGGCTAAAACGTTGTGTAGTTTTAAAAATAGGTTAGATAAATACATGAGTGGGTGTGGGTGGGTGTGAGTTGGACCTGACTAGCTTGTGCTGCTGGGTCTGGTGCCGTGCTCCTTCCTTGAGTGGAGGTGACCAATACATAAAGGTGGTGACCCTACAGATTTAAACAACTATAGGCCAATATCAAACTTACCATTGCTATCCAAAATCTTTGAGAAACTCGTGCACAGGAGACTGTATTCATTTATAACGTCACAAAACATACTCAACCCCTGCCAATTTGGATTCAGGAAAAATAAAAGCACTAACGATGCAATCATAAAAATGCTAGATCTGCTTTACACAGCATTGGAAAATAAGGAATATCCACTAGGAATTTTTATTGACCTAAGAAAAGCTTTCGACACAGTAGACCACGGCATCCTACTCCACAAACTTGACCATTATGGCATAAGAGGCCATGCGCTTGCATATTTCAAATCTTACCTTACTAATAGGTATCAGTATGTCACCATTAAAGACACAGCATCAACAACACAGCCACTTGATACTGGAGTTCCGCAGGGAAGTGTCCTTGGTCCCCTGCTCTTCCTCATATACATCAATGATCTTCCAAACGTATCTCGACACCTGAACCCCATTCTCTTTGCTAACGACACGACTTATGTCATCTCTCACCCTAATCTTGCCACCCTCAACACCATTGTTAATGCGGAGCTGATCAAAATATCGACTTGGATGACAGCCAATAAACTTACGCTTAACGTTGACAAAACCTACTATATTATGTTTGGTAGCAGAGCAGGAGATGCGCAAATTAACATTAAGATCGACAACACTCTAATTGCCAGGCATAATGAGGGCAAATTCCTAGGCCTATACCTCGACAACAACCTGAACTTCAGCACCCATATCCAACACATAACCAAAAAAGTATCCAAAACGGTTGGGATCCTCTCCAAGATACGATACTACGTGCAGGAAACTGCCCTTCTCACACTATACCATTCACTTATATATCCATACCTCACCTATGCTATCTGTGCTTGGGGTTCAACTGCAGCAACACACCTAAAGCCAATAATAACCCAACAAAAAGCCGCAGTAAGAATAATCACTAAATCCCATCCCTGGCCACCCCCCACCCCCACTCTTCATAGATCTAAACTTACTCGCTGTTCAGTACATCCACACTTACTACTGTGCAATCTACATCTACAGGACCTTAAATTCCAATATTAACCTTGACCTAAAACGCTTTCTTGATAGTTGTGACAGAACCCACAGGCACAACACCAGACACAAACATCTCTATGACATTCCCCGTGTCCGACTAAACCTTTACAAAAATTCAATGTATGTCAAAGGCCCTAAAATCTGGAGCATCCTACCTGAAAATTCCAAAACTGCAGACACATTCATCACCTTCAAAACTACCATCAGAAAACATCTTATCTCCCTGATACACCCTGTCAACTAATAATACGAATACCACCTGGTGGTTCACACTTACACACTCACCCATTTGACCATAAACAGAAATATCAATCTCAATCTCAAAATAATGAATCTTAACTAGTCATAAGTTGGCCTGTGATACTCCAATACTGAAACTATGTATAGTGCCAAAACAAAAGCATTCACATTGCTAAACTCACAACTAGTATTTAGTCACTTAGCCATAATACCAACTTACCTCATAATTTTGTAATATTTTAAACTTAAGATTTAATATAAGTCTGCCCGAAATGCCTAGCCATGCTAGGTGTTATTTTACTACATGTAAACCACACAATAACCAAATTCTGTAAACTCAGCATTGTAATCCTTATAGAGAATAAACTTCGAATTGGGTTAATCCGGGGGGGGGGACATGGACCTGCTCCGCATGGGTCAGTAGGCCTGTTGCAGTGTTCCTTCTTTCTAATGTTATGTTCTTACGACCTGAAATGACGAGAAAGCAAGCATCTAACAGGCATTAATTCCTCTTGTTACATAACTAGTAAATAGCAACCTAATAAGCATCAACATGCGAGGTCTGACACAAATGTAGATATAAAACCATTAATTGGAAACATCATCCAAACAACGTTTCGCATGTTCTGCAAGTTTTTTTTTTAAATATCAGCAGCACATACCTGGAATAAGTAATAAATGGGACATGAGATATGGTCGTGTTTTGTAAACTTGGATATTATGGGGGAAATAACGAGATGATAAAATCACATGGAAACGACCACTAACATTTATTCAGACTATTTCTCCTTTTTTAAATAAATAGTTTAAAAAACAACCGACAAGTTGGTATAATTAAGGGTTACGAGTTGATAAATAGGAACTGCGCAACATTTCGGTATCTTCATCGTGGAAACCTTCCACCAGCTAGTGGCTTGTTCCCTCCAGTGCAGATGTTGTTTGTTGCAGATTCGCCGGTATATTCACCTAGCCTGGGCCTTTGGCTCTCTTTCCAGACCAATGTCTGCCAGGGAGGAGGTACAAGTACCTCCTCGTCTTCTGGGACCAGCTGTCCCCAGGTCTAGCCCCATTCCCCACCCCCACGGGGCTCGGAGGGAGAAGCTAGGCACTTTGGGCTGCCACTAACCCCGCCCACACTGGGCTCCAAGGGTGTGACAGCTGCATAGCAGCAGACGATGTCAGGAGGTGCAAAGGCAGCAAGCACTGCATGATCCTATTGGAGTCACCCCACAGCTTTGCACATTGCGTCCGAGCTGTGAGTGTTGCTGCTGCTAGTTTACTTATCTGTTGCACTATTCTCCAGTTCAGTTATTTCCCATTTCATTCTTGCTTTCCACCCTCATTGATTGACTTGATTCTCAACTCGTCATTCTGTTTCTTATTGCTCTCCAAATCCTATTTTCTTAAGTAAACTTAGATTTGGTTAGGTCACAAAAATAATTTTTTTCAAAAAGCATATGAACAAATCAAAAAGCCACGCTGTGACACGTCTGATGTCGACTGAGGAAAAGTAAGAAACGTGTGAGAGAGATGGTGTTCGCCACACTTAGTGCAGGAATATTCTGCCGAGTGATTGCATACCACACACGAGCTGTTTAAGCTGGAAGCGTGGTTGTCTTACTGTTTAAGCTGAAATATGGGCTGCGTTACTGTAAGCTAGAGAAGGGGGCTACATTACTATTTAAGCTAGAGAAGGGGCTGCATTACTATTTAAGCTAGAGAAGGGGCTGCATTACTATTTAAGCTAGAGAAGGGGCTGCGTTACTATTTAAGCTAGAGAAGGGGGCTGCATTACTATTTAAGCTAGAGAAGGGGGCTACATTACTATTTAAGCTAGAGAAGGGGCTGCATTACTATTTAAGCTAGAGAAGGGGGCGACATTACTATTTAACAGGAGAAGGGGGCTACATTACTATTTAAGCTGGAGAAGGGGGCTACATTACTATTTAAGCTAGAGAAGGGGCTGCATTACTATTTAAGCTAGAGAAGGGGCTGCATTACTATTTAAGCTGGAGAAGGGGCTGCGTTACTATTTAAGCTAGAGAAGGGGGCTACATTACTATTTAAGCTAGAGAAGGGGGCTGCATTACTATTTAAGCTAGAGAACGAGGCTACATTACTCTTTAAGCTAGAGAAGGGGGCTACATTGCTATTCAAGCTGGAGAAGGGGTTGCATTACTATTTAAGCTAGAGAAGGGGGCTACATTACTATTTAAGCTAGAGAAGGGGCTGCATTACTATTTAAGTTGGAGAAGGGGCTACATTACTATTTAAGCTGGAGAAGGGGCTGCATTACTATTTAAGCTAGAGAAGGGGGCTACATTACTATTTAAGCTAGAGAAGAGGCTGCATTACTATTTAAGCTGGAGAAGGGGGCTACATTACTATTTAAGCTGGAGAAGGCGCTGCATTACTATTTAAGCTAGAGAAGGGGGCTACATTACTATTTAAGCTGGAGAAGGGGGCTATATTACTATTTAAGCTAGAGAAGGGGGCTACATTACTATTTAAGCTAGAGAAGGGGGCTACATATCTATTTAAGCTAGAGAAGGGGGCTACATTACTATTTAAGCTAGAGAAGGGGGCTACATTACTATTTAAGCTAGAGAAGGGGGCTACATTACTATTTAAGCTAGAGAAAGGGGCTACATTACTATTCAAGCTGGAGAAGGGGCTACATTACTATTCAAGCTGGAGAAGGGGGCTACATTACTATTCAAGCTGGAGAAGGGGGCTACATTACTATTCAAGCTGGAGAAGGGGGCTACATTACTATTTAAGCTAGTGAAGGGGCTACATTACTATTTAAGCTAGAGAAGGGGGCTACATTTCTATTTAAGCTAGAGAAGGGGGCTACATTACTATTTAAGCTAGAGAAGGGGGCAAATTACTATTTAAGCTAGAGAAGGAGGCTACATTACTATTCAAGCTGGAGAAGGGGGCTACATTACTATTCAAGCTGGAGAATGGGGCTACATTACTATTCAAGCTGGAGAAGGGGGCTACATTACTATTTAAGCTAGAGAAGGGGGCTACATTACTATTTAAGCTGGAGAAGGGGGCTACATTACTATTTAAGCTGGAGAAGGGGGCTACATTACTATTTAAGCTGGAGAAGGGGGCTACATTACTATTTAAGCTAGAGAAGGGGGCTACATTACTATTTAAGCTAGACAAGGGGGCTACATTACTTTTTAAGCTGGAGAAGGGGGCTACATTACTATTTAAGCTATACAAGAGGCTACATTACTATTCAAGCTGGAGAAGGGGGCTACATTACTATTTAAGCTGGAGAAGGGGGCTACATTACTATTTAAGCTGGAGAAGGGGGCTACATTACTATTTAAGCTGGAGAAGGGGGCTACATTACTATTTAAGCTAGAGAAGGGGGCTACATTACTATTCAAGCTGGAGAAGGGGGCTACATTACTATTCAAGCTGGAGAAGGGGGCTACATTACTATTTAAGCTAGAGAAGGGGGCTACATTACTATTTAAGCTGGAGAAGGGGGCTACATTACTATTTAAGCTGGAGAAGGGGGCTACATTACTATTTAAGCTGGAGAAGGGGGCTACATTACTATTTAAGCTAGAGAAGGGGGCTACATTACTATTTAAGCTAGAGAAGGGGGCTACATTACTATTTAAGCTGGAGAAGGGGGCTACATTACTATTTAAGCTATACAAGAGGCTACATTACTATTCAAGCTGGAGAAGGGGGCTACATTACTATTTAAGCTGGAGAAGGGGGCTACATTACTATTTAAGCTGGAGAAGGGGGCTACATTACTATTTAAGATGGAGAAGGGGGCTACATTACTATTTAAGCTATAGAAGAGGCTACATTACTATTCAAGCTGGAGAAGGGGGCTACATTACTATTCAAGCTGGAGAAGGGGGCTACATTACTATTTAAGCTAGAAAAGGGGGCTACATTACTATTTAAGCTGGAGAAGGGGGCTACATTACTATTTAAGCTGGAGAAGGGGGCTACATTACTATTTAAGCTGGAGAAGGGGGCTACATTACTATTTAAGCTAGAGAAGGGGGCTACATTACTATTTAAGCTAGAGAAGGGGGCTACATTACTATTTAAGCTGGAGAAGGGGGCTACATTACTATTTAAGCTATACAAGAGGCTACATTACTATTCAAGCTGGAGAAGGGGGCTACATTACTATTTAAGCTGGAGAAGGGGGCTACATTACTATTTAAGCTGGAGAAGGGGGCTACATTACTATTTAAGCTGGAGAAGGGGGCTACATTACTATTTAAGCTATAGAAGAGGCTACATTACTATTCAAGCTGGAGAAGGGGGCTACATTACTATTTAAGCTGGAGAAGGGGGCTACATTACTATTTAAGCTGGAGAAGGGGGCTACATTACTATTTAAGCTGGAGAAGGGGGCTACATTACTATTTAAGCTGGAGAAGGGGGCTACATTACTATTTAAGCTGGAGAAGGGGGCTACATTACTATTTAAGCTGGAGAAGGGGGCTACATTACTATTTAAGCTAGAGAAGGGGGCTACATTACTATTTAAGCTAGAGAAGGGGGCTACATTACTATTTAAGCTGGAGAAGGGGGCTACATTACTATTTAAGCTATACAAGAGGCTACAATACTATTCAAGCTGGAGAAGGGGGCTACATTACTATTTAAGCTGGAGAAGGGGGCTACATTACTATTTAAGCTGGAGAAGGGGGCTACATTACTATTTAAGCTGGAGAAGGGGGCTACATTACTATTTAAGCTATAGAAGAGGCTACATTACTATTCAAGCTGGAGAAGGGGGCTACATTACTATTTAAGCTGGAGAAGGGGGCTACATTACTATTTAAGCTGGAGAAGGGGGCTACATTACTATTTAAGCTGGAGAAGGGGGCTACATTACTATTTAAGCTGGAGAAGGGGGCTACATTTCACAATATAAGTTTCTCCAATGCAAAAATTTACTTTGTACACTATAAACTATAAATTATCAGTAAACTGTACAGTGATGATCCTAAACTCTACAATGACTGCACTGTGTACTGAAAGGCTGAGATAGACTGAGTAATTATTTCCTTAATCACTAAAAATTAGATACGATTTTTGCCCTACTGAAGAAAACAGATCCAGAGTTTCCACTTCCGATATCCCCACGCAAAAGGTTTGTTGATGCCGGTGAGGGGCTGTTCATACTAGGAACTGAGCATCTCCTCTCCATCCTTAGATCAAACCTGACTGCCTCCCCTTCCCCAGGCGCTCTATGACCCTCAAATGATTGAACATTTTCCCGAAAATACTAAAACAATTTCATTCCTAATGAACAAAAGCCGTAATGATTTACATAAAACATTTCTGATACGTGCATACGTAGCGAAACTGACGTTGATAAGAATTATGTTCTCTATTATACGGTAATTAATTCTGAAGCCCACGATTCGCAGTGAGAATAATGGTATCATCACCGTGGGAATAATGCTATCACCGTGAGAATAATGTTATCAACACCGTGGACGTAGTGATTTAAACGGAACTCCTTGGGAATAATGCTATCAACATGGTGGGAATGTTATCCCCACAATACCTTGGGAATAATGCTATCAACATGGTGGGAATGTTATCCCCACAATACCTTGGGAATAATGCTATCAACATGGTGGGAATGTTATCCCCACAATACCTTGGGAATAATGCTATCATCACAATGGGAATATTTTCATCAATACCGTAGTCATTATGTTTCGTCTGTAGCTCGGTGGGAAAGTTATCAAGATCGTCAAAATATTATCAAAACCATGAGAATAGGGCTATAAACACCTGGGGAATAATTCTATCAACATCCTGGAAATAATGTTAAGTAAACCTTGGAAATAATTTGATAACACCGTAGGAATAATATATATATATATATATAAACAGCTATTGGAGGATAGATGGGCTAATGAGAGCATAGGCAATGGGGTCGAAGAGGTATGGGGTAGGTTTAAAAATGTAGTGTTAGAGTGTTCAGCAGAAGTTTGTGGTTACAGGAAAGTGGGTGCAGGAGGGAAGAGGAGCGATTGGTGGAATGATGATGTAAAGAGAGTAGTAAGGGAGAAAAAGTTAGCATATGAGTTTTTACAAAGTAGAAGTGATGCAAGGAGGGAAGAGTATATGGAGAAAAAGAGAGAGGTTAAGAGAGTGGTGAAGCAATGTAAAAAGAGAGCAAATGAGAGAGTGGGTGAGATGTTATCAACAAATTTTGTTGAAAATAAGAAAAAGTTTTGGAGTGAGATTAACAAGTTAAGAAAGCCTAGAGAACAAATGGATTTGTCAGTTAAAAATAGGAGAGGAGAGTTATTAAATGGAGAGTTAGAGGTATTGGGAAGATGGAAGGAATATTTTGAGGAATTGTTAAATGTTGATGAAGATAGGGAAGCTGTGATTTCGTGTATAGGGCAAGGAGGAATAACATCTTGTAGGAGTGAGGAAGAGCCAGTTGTGAGTGTGGGGGAAGTTCGTGAGGCAGTAGGTAAAATGAAAGGGGGTAAGGCAGCCGGGATTGATAGGATAAAGATAGAAATGTTAAAAGCAGGTGGGGATATAGTTTTGGAGTGGTTGGTGCAATTGTTTAATAAATGTATGGAAGAGGGTAAGGTACCTAGGGATTGGCAGAGAGCATGCATAGTTCCTTTGTATAAAGGCAAAGGGGATAAAAGAGAGTGCAAAAATTATAGGGGGATAAGTCTGTTGAGTGTACCTGGTAAAGTGTATGGTAGA
>NC_091369.1:15285196-15302696 GCF_038502225.1 Cherax quadricarinatus
GCAAATACCAAGTGTGCTAGAGAATGGAAGAAGAATAGAAGGCAAAGGACCCAGGATAATAAGGAGAGCAGTCGTAGAGCCAGAAATGAATATGCACAGGTAAGAAGGGAGGCCCACCGGCAATACAAAAAGGACATAGTAGTAAAAGCCAAAGCTGACCAGAAGCTGTTGTACAGCCACATCAGTAAGAAAACAACATTCAAGGACCAGGTAATCAGGCTAAGGAAGGAAGGAGGGGAAGATAACAAGAAATGACCGCGAAATTTGTGAGAAACTCAACATGAGATTCAAAGAGGTGTCCACTAAGGAGACAGAAGGGACTTCAGAAAGACGGAGAGGTGGGGTACACCATCAAGTGTTGGGCACGGTACATACAACTGAGGAAGAAGTAAAGAGGCTGCTAAGAGAGCTAAATACCTCAAAGAGAATGCGGCCGGATAACATCTCTCCATGGGTCTTGAGAGAGGGAGCAGAGGCGCTATGTTTACCACTAGCAACAATCTTCAACACATCTATCGAAACAGGGCGACTACCTGAGGTATGGAAGACAGCAAATGTAGTCCCAATATTTAAAAGGGAAACAGACACGAAGCACTAAAGTACAGACCAATGTCACTAATATGTATAGTATGCAAAGTCATGGAGAAGATTATCAGGAGAAGAGTGGTGGAGCACCTAGAAAGGAGTGAGTTTATTAACGACAACCAGAACGGTTTCAGGGATGGAAAATCCTGAGTCACAGTCCTACTGGAGTTCTATGACAGGGTGACAACAGTAAGACAAAAGAGGGGTGGATAGGTTGCGTTTTCTTGGACTGTTAGACGGTGTGTGTGACACAGTTTCACACAAGAGATTAATGCAAAAGCTAGAGGACCAGGCAGAGATAACAGGGAAGGCACTCCACTGGATCAGGGAATATATCTCGGGAAGACTACATCGAGTCATGGTACGTGACGAGGTGTCAGAGTGGGCGCCTGTGACGAGCGGGGTTCTACAAGGGTCAGTCCTAGGACCGGTGTTGTTTCTGATATATGTGAACATGACAGATAATATGAAGATGAGAAGAATTCAATCGGACGAGAACTAGAAAGAACTACAAAGAGATATGGACAGGCCGCAGGTCTGGTCCAGAAATTGGCTCCTGGAGTTCAACCCCACCAATTGCAAAATCATGAAGATTGGGGAAAGGCAAAGAAGACTGCAGACGGAGTACAGAATATTGTGGTGAGTATAAAACCGGGCACATCACCTGAGGCGCACGTCAACCAAATAACTGCTGCAGCATATGGGCGCCTAGCAAACCTAAAAACAGTATTCCGACATCTCAGTAAGGAATCGTTCAGGGCTCTGTACACCCTGGTACTTGGTGTTACAGAACATCAACACACCTTGTGCTACAGAACTCATCAACACACCTGGTGTTACAGAACTCATCAGCTACACCTAGTGTTGCCGAACTCATCAACTAATACACCTGGTGTCACAAAAACTCATCAACACATCTGATGTTCCGGAACTCATCAACAAACCAAGTAATAGAAAGTAAACTTTCACCACACAGAGACAGACAGACAGACACACATACACACACAGACACACACACACACACACACACACACACACACATACACTAGTGGACAATAGCTAACACGTCAATGAAAACACACAAGAGCGACCCATCCTAATGACGCAGAAGTAATTGCCTAAATCAATTGGATATACCGTACTACGAGGTACCACGAAAATAGATGAATTTGCCCTAACGAACTTCAATTAATCGCTAGAATGAACTGCCAAAGTCGCGCAACCATCAGTACAGTAGCGATAGATAGATAGTATGCGAGCAGCGCCAGTGACCTTTTTCTGTTTCAGGGACACAGTCTGACCTTTTTGCTTTAGGGACACACCCTGACCTTATTGCTTCGAGGTGGGAAGTATACACAATGACCTCACTACTTCAGAACACTACCAGGGCACTGATTCAGGGAGAGGACTTTTAAAACACACTGACCTTTTTGTTTCAGGACAAGGTCATTTAAAACACACTAACATTATTATTATTATTAGTAGCAGTAGTGCTGTAACATTATGTTATTATTAGTATTAGTTCAAGAACTGTACCCTTAACAGCCGTATAGCGTTTTATCCAAGAGAAGTGCTAATAGTTGCCATTTCTTAAATCAAGACCCATCCACCAGCATCAAGGTCCCCCGCCACACGTAGAGTAATAAAAAAAATATACTATAATTATCTAATTAACCAAGACCTTTCATTGACATGTTTTACATTGGCAATTATTCTTTATTAATTTGAATTCACAAATAAAAATGAAAATAATGAACAATTATGGTTGGATAGAATACATTTAGTTTACCGTAGAAACAAGTTTGTGAAATCTAAAATTGGCCAGAAATATATTCTTAATTTTTAAAAGGGTAGACCGATCAGCCAGTGAAAGGCCTAGATCAGATTACCAAAAGTTCTAGTAATGGGTCATATAACTAAAAATCTGAGTCAGGAAAAACTTGTCCCGTTTCCTAGCAAAAACTTACCCAAACTAAGTGAGATGTGCTTAAACAAAAGTCGCCCTAGATTCATGGCTTTTATGCATAGCGGGAATTATGTCAATATATTTCCCAGATAATATCACATAAATCTGTTTAAAAACTACAATGTGGGAAATATAATAAATCGATGAAAATAAACATAACTTTTCTCTTTCCGCTTCATGCATTACCAGACAACATAAAACATACCAGTTGTCAGACAGTGTTAAAAACACAACCTCTGACTATATCACCTTTTGTTTGTATAGTTGAGTCCATTTAAAATATCAAATGCTAATTGACTGTCACCTTTTGGTTTTTCATATGAGGCCATTTAAAATATAAATATTCCCTCCACCGAATGTTATCAAGTCACAAAACTATGTTTTGTCATAATTAGTAGAGTAAAACTATTTGTAATGTATCCATTAATTAAACAATGGAAATGAAGAATTTGTGATAAATGGTTTTGAAAACCGACAAGTTGAAGAATTGAGGTACTTATGCAACATATGGGACTGATTACCTCAAGCTCCTCCTCTGCTTTTACCTTCCTGCTTTGTATTGGACTGATGAAGCCACTTTGTGGCGAAACGTTTCTCCAGTAAAGATTCCCATATGTAGCATAAGTGTCTCAATTCGAAATGAAGAACTGACTAGCATACCGAGTTTAAATCTTATCGACTGCATGAAGATAATTAAGAAGCTTCAAACTTATCGACTACACGAGGATCGTTAAGATTTCATGTAATCTGTTCACCAACAGTCAAGCATAGTTTAAACCCTAAAATAAGGTTTAAATTAATTAAACTCAGTGTATATACACTGAGAGATATACGCCTCACGATATATATATATCTCTTGCACACAATGCAACGCCAAGACGCGATGTTGCTGTAAGATTTACGCGACACTGCGTATGTATCCATATTTCATGAACACACTGGTCCTGAAACGCATCAAATATTATATATATAAATTTTGTAAATAGTTAAAATTCATAAAATAACAATAAAATAAGAAGAGAATTTCATAAAAAAAAATCCCGTGTAAAATATTTTGAGTGCTCGCTTTCTGGACAAACTATTATTTATACATTGAATTTCAACATGCTATAAAAGGGGGCAAATTTTTATTTTTACCATTTTTCTTTTCATGGTTACGTTCGGTTATTAATGCTCTACAATGCTCGTGGACAAAAAAAAATTAAAAGTTTACATTCGTTCGTTAACAATGTATATTCTGAGCAGATCAGTCACAGGTACGAACAACGATCAGTATATAGTGGTACCTCGAGATACGAACTTAATTCGTTCCATAAGGCTGTTCGAGTTACGATACCGAACGAATTTGTTCCCATAAGGCATAATGTAAATTAGATTAATCCGTTTCAGACCTCCAAACATACACTTACAGAAGCACTACATAAATACACTTACATAATTGTGCGAGTTTTGAGCTGTTCGTATCCCGAGGTACCACATATCATAGAGATGGACCCAATTTCAAAGCATTTTACTCTGAAATTGGGTCCATCTTTCTGAAACACCTTAAGTAATAGCCACCTGAAGCTTCCACTGAGCAAGACGCTTCATTCCATTAATCCATCAGTACTGAAAGCTTTGTTGGCCTTCCACTGGCTTACCGGCTCACTTTTTTGAAAATTAACGTTACGTTATAGACATACATCTTCGATGACGACCGGTAAGCCAGTGGAAGGCATCGGTCAGATGACCAAAAGCTCCAGTGGTGGGTCAGAAAATACTAGTCCTGTTTCCTGACGAATCTTACCTAACCTAAAATACCTCATAAATTTTAGACTGGACGAACTTCGTGGATTTTTTTTCTTATAGATTATTAAATGTATTCTCTCCAACCATAATTACATATTTATCTTTATTTGTAAATTCATATTAGTAAACAATAATTGCCCTTGCAAAGCAAGTCAATAGAGTAAATTGTCTTGGTTACTGAGGTAATTATAGCATATTAATTTTTATTACTCTCACTACGGGATGGGATGTACTGGGGTGGGGGGAGGAGTTCTTTATTCTGGTATAGGGCTGTTGTTTTAAGAAATGGCAGCTACTCTCCCTTTCCTTGGAGCGCACCTGATAATTTTACATGGTCCCTAAGGGTATAATACTTAAACGTGACATAATAATAATAATAATAATAATAATAATAATAATAATAATAATAATAATTTGATTGCAGTGCTATTAATTATTACAAATATTTAGTAATATTTAAATTACAGACCGCCTATCACTACTGTAATAATAATAATAATAATAATAATAATAATAATAATAATAATAATAAAACAATTTAACCACTAAAATGAAGTCTTCTGTCTGAATCCCCCAACCAAAATTAATCTGACTTAAAATAACCTCGCTTATATTTTCCGAAATTCTGATGCCTGAACCCCGGACAGGTCAGTGGATGTTTAACACTGAAGCAGTAAGATTATTGTCTCTCGAACGTCCTCATACTTAGATTGTTGTTCCTCCTGAACGGTCTCTTGCTGACGCAGTTATGTTCTTGTTCTTCTTGAACGCCATCTCAGTAAAATTGTAGCGGTAAGGTAAACGTCCTCTTCGTGAAACCGAATGTTCACTCTGTGTCTTAAATTCCCTCTCCCTGAAACAGCACCCTGGTAGTACTCTCCCTGAAGCAGTGAGGTCATTTTGTGTACATTGTGTCCGACTCCTGAAGCACCAGAAAGATCAGACTGTGTCACTGAAAAAGGAAAAAGGTCACTGGCGCTTCTC
Source organism: Cherax quadricarinatus (assembly GCF_038502225.1). NCBI lineage: Eukaryota > Metazoa > Arthropoda > Malacostraca > Decapoda > Parastacidae > Cherax > Cherax quadricarinatus. Next base: position 15,290,520 of record NC_091369.1, read on the forward strand.
ACATACTCTCTGTCACTGTTATACTGATGGTTGGGACACTTTGGCAGTTCATTCTAGCGATTAATTGAAGTTCGTTAGAGCAAATTCATCTATTTCCGTGGTATCTCGTAGTACTTCCAATTGATTTAGACAATTTTACGCCATTCGAATGGGTCGTTCATGTCCATTTTCGCGTAAATAATTATACGCAGTTCAGTCTCTGTGGTGGAAGTTTACTTTCTAACACTCGGTGTTAGATGAGTTCTGTAACACCAGGTATGTTAGTCGAGTTATCTAACACCAGGTGTTGGTTGAGTTATGCAACACCAGATATGTTGAGTTCCCTATGTCGTGTGTTCTATAACTTGGCTATTTTTTTTTGTACCAAGACTCTTAGGTAACTGGCTACTGGAACGACATGTCATTAGTTCTGGGTATGTATGGTGTTAGTGTATTGCCTATCCTCAGACGCATTTGTTGATTAGAAACTCTTTAAATGTCAAGAAAGAGATGTTTTAACTTCGTTCAGTTGGCAATCCGAGAGCTGTACTCCTGTCATAACTCATATCAAAGCCCAGATCTCTCGAAGGTTATGCTACTGTACCATTCTCCAGGATGTGTCCTAAAACAGACGGGTAACAGCCAGGTATCTGTTTTCCATAGGTTAAAGCTGAACGCAGACTCCACGACTTGAAGAGAAAATATTGTTCATGTTTTTCAGTGGTTTTTGCAATGGAGTACTTTACAATTAGGTTTCAGGGTATGTTCAGCATTCAGCTCTATAGCCTTAATCAATGCAAAGCTGAAGTTTAAGATTGGACCTTCTTATACGGGAGTCAGAAGTGAGGTGCGGAGGTTGAAGATAATGTGATAAAGCGTCACGATGTTACAGGTTATTGGGCTGAGCACTTCTGAAGGCTAAGGGACTGACAGTAGCGGCGCCAAACGAAGCCCTGGGGGTCAAGCCCCCCCAAATAAAAGTAATAATAATAACGTTACTTTAAAATATGTATCCTTAGCCCCCTCCCTTCTAAACAAATAGCAACCCCTAAGCCCCGCAACCATGTTAGGTTGCTATGTAAGCTGCAGTCTCATATATTTTGCTAGCTATACCTCACCCCTTCAGTGGTTGCAAATTGTTTCTGATGCTTTGAAAAGACTGTTAGTGTTGGCAGTATAATGTGATCCTTTATTGACAACGTTTCGCCCACACAGTGGACTCAAATGTTTATTTTTCCATTGTGTCGGTATTTTATACCATTTATTTCCAACACACAAGGGAGTGAGGCATGTGAATATCTTCTGTGCTCTTCAGTGATAATGCCTTTAATGCAAATGTTCCTAGAAAGAGCCGTTAACCTCCGCTTCCTTCGACCTAACCTGAATACATACTCTATTTTTAAGCTTCTGTATGTTCTCTTACGTGCTTAGAGCTTCTGCATGATTAACAAAAGCAAAATAATGAAAACAAAAATAAAATAACAAATAATAATGTCTATTAAATATCTCCTTCACAGCTTCCATGATAACTAAAAACTAGCGTCAAAACCTCAATAACTAAGAGAGCAAAAACTACCACGAAAGCCTCACATACCATGATAACAAAGGCTACCATATTAGCCCTAGCTTCTATGACATCAAAGGCCACCATGGAAACCTCAGCTCCCATTAAAGTAAAACCACCATTAAACCTAAGTGGCATAACAGGAAGAACTTATTACAACCACAATAACGTGATAATATGGCCCTTCAATAGGACCATAAAATTACATTATCTTAACAACAAATCATTATTAAAATTATATTCTGAATCTAATTAAAATGAGCGAGTAATAAGAAACATCCAAACTCGGTAATGAAACGTATTCACGAGAGAGAAATGAGAAACAGTCACACTAGGTTATGAGAAATATTCACATGATGTAATGAGAAACAGTCACACAAGGTACATGGGAAATACAGAAAGCAGAGGACTTAATGAAAAAATTATCTCCTGCATCAAGACACAGTTGATCAATAATCAACGGTAAATTTGGTCAACGGTATTACCATACCATTTACAACTAGTGAAACGTATATGTTAAGTGAACCTTTTGCTAACATTGTCCATGATTCACGTAACGTAATAACTTTCCGATGTTAGTCTTCATCCTACTTTTATCGGTGCCTGACCTCATTTATACCTGACCTCACCTCCACTTGATCTCGCATATTCATGACCTCTCTCTCCTCCGAGCCTGACCTCAGGGTACTCATTAGCCTAATAAGGTTAATTTATTATTCTGTATACTTGATAAAGTCCAGCCTTGGGTCGAAAGTTACTTTAAAAGCATTCTCTGCTGCGAGTACCTGTCTTAGGAATGTGAGGAGAGGTTAGAAGACTACTAGAAGGCATTTGCACTAGGTAGCAAGAAACGTCTACAATTGGTAATGAGAAACATGCATAATAGGAAATGAAAAACATCAACAATATTACTGCAACAACAGTATAATAATACAATCCTTGCTGGAGCATTGAAAGAGCCATTACAATGACGTTTTAAGGATCATTGTTAATTTTGTCGTCAGTTGTGTATTGTTGCAGTCACGAAATTGTGACTTGTATTTTTAATAATTTGGGAAAATTCTTATGTAAACAGATTTGAGATGTACTTAAATGCCACAAATTTCTCTTAAGTGGGACAGTGAAGTCAACTATATCGAAATTTTTCTCCAAGAACAACAACAGGTGGAAAAGCAACAGCTCCAGCAGCACCGTTGACAGAGGGGATAGAGACAACGGCAGCAACAGTGACAATCTCTAAACGGGGTACAAATTTCAGACAAATGCGAAATAAGACACATGCACGCTATTATGATATTTTTATTAAGGAAACGTTTCGCCATCCGTGGGGGAAACGTCCCCTCTTCAAAATAAACTAATATTACGTGTGTTATTTCACTCACTCATCAAAAACAGTGACAGTAGCAACAGTTACAAAAACAACAGCAACGATAGGAGAAGCAACAGCGGCAGCATCTACAATGGCAGAAGCAACAGCAGCAACAGTGGCAGAAGCAACAGCATCAACAGTTACAAAAACAGCAACAATGGCAGAAGCAACAGCACTAACAGTAACGGAGGCAACAACAACAAAAGTAACACAAACAACAGCAACAACAATGGCGCAAGAAACAGAAATAGCAAAACAAAAGGTCGTGGAGAATGACAACACATTTGCACATCAAATTTTCCATATGCAATTTCTGGCCCAACAAAAGTCAGGCAAGACACACAAAGTTAGGTTGTTTAATGCTTGGCAGACAATCACAGTTAACTGCTTATGTGAAACTTTAACTATTCCGAGTTTTCCAAGTCTGAATTTTTTTTTATTTCCATCAGGCGAATCATAGAGTATTTTACTGAATTTTATGTTGAATAGTGTTAAAATTTATGTATTTAATTTAATAAATGTATCCACAATAGTAAACTGAGTTTCATTAAGTATTTTTTTTGGTATAAAACGGACATTTTTGCGAATGTTAAGTCTAGTTGTAAATTAACTAATGTAAAAAATAATTAAATTTGTTGATATCTATCCGGATTACATTATACAAATTACGAAAATCAACTACGATATTAGGTTATTTTTAAATTGATTAAAACAACTCAGTTAATCCAGCTAATCCAAATTCTGATTGACTTCCAACTCTATCATTGTTTACCCAATAATTACAACCAGACGTAATCAGAAAACTGACTATTTTTTTTATAAAGTCTGCAGTTTGCTCAATAAGAGTGTGTGATTCAAAAAATAATGTACATTCATCATCATTCTCACTGACTCACCAAGCCTCACCATAACCCACTCGCTCTACTACCTCCATAACTTAGGTTTAGCCAGCCGACATTCCTGACTTCCTTGACGAGTATTGCTGTGTTCAAACTCCTACAACACGTCGTTCGTAAAACATACTTACCTATTTTCTGGGCTAGTTTATCCACAAGGTATATGAGGTAGTGCCTTAGGCCTAAAAATCTCCTGAGGGCTAACGAAATAGTTCAACATCTAAATATCTAATTCTCTCTAAAATAAGAAAAATCATAGCAACAAAGTCTAACATAATAACGTACTCCTACTGAATTACTTACAAAAATAATCCAACCAAACTTTCCCTAATTGCCTGTTGGATGTTCAAGCCCCTGTCTTGTGAAACCTCCTATTCACCCTTCTGCAAAAACTTAAGACATCAATTGCACTTTGTTCCATCCATACCAGATTTACACAACCTTACGGTCAGCATCTTGTTTCACTCGCTTATTTGACCAAACTATTTTATCAACTCGTCTTTTATGATTTGAATTATGTTTCTCATTCCACTACATAAATTTCTACTTTATTACTCATTCCTTATCATATAAAATACATAATATTAATAATAAACATTGATTTAAAACATCTGCCCTGTCTTCAGCCTACTCCCTTCTACAATGTAAACAAAATTAAAAACTGTACGAAAGCGTAGTACAAACATACTCCAATTTACTACCTTTTCCATCTATTAACACCTTTTCATTCCGCATATTCATTAATCACCACTGAAACGTTTTATCCAATATCTTCCCTGGATTTATTTATTCATTCATCCTATGCCGTTTAATTACTGATACATGCACTAACAGGTGTCCACCTACACTTACCTCTTCCATAAGCTTTCTCTCACTTCTCAAACTTTCTCTTGCCATAACTTTGCTCGCTCTTATTACTTCGTTATTTTCTTTGATCACTTTCAACTTCACTAATTTCAGCAGTTTCTCTCTAAATTCTTCCTACAGCTCCCGTACAACTGACAACTTGTTATCATTAGATTCATATTGTTTTCAACTCCCACTTCTTCCTTATACATTATCAAGCAATTATTTTACAACGCAATATACAGACACGTTAACGAACCATAGTGATATCATGAACCCTTCCAAACCATACAACAGGTAGGGTTTGAACCCGCGATCAGAGTGTTTCAAAACTCCAGACCGTCGCGTTAGCCACTGGGCCACTGGGAGTTTTGAGACACTCTGATCGCGGGTTCAGACCCCACCCGTGGTATGGTTTGTTTGCAATCGTGTCATTACGATTTCGTGAGTCATCACGAACCCTCGTTTAAGACCCGTGTTTATTGGCAATATTCAGCTCCCATTCTAACACTGGCCTTAGCCTCATTCTCCTAATAAAGGCTTTTTCACGTATGTATTATCAAAACTAAGTGCTAAGTCCACCAGGGTCAAACAGTGTTGTCACATCTTTCAGAATGGTGATTGGGGCAACAAGTCAAGCTGGTAAATAAACGAAAAAATACAAAGCAATACACAAATAACCCATATATAGAAGAGAGGAGCTTACGACGACGCTTCGGTCCGACTTGGACCATTTACAAAGTCACACGGTGTGACTTTGTAAATGGTCCAAGTCGGACCGAAACGTCGTCGTAAGCTCCTCTCTTCTATGTGCGGGTTATTTGTGTATCGTTCCAGTCACGGTATTGTGCCTTTTTTTTTTTGGTTATACAAAGCAATTTTTTATATTAAACATTTCGTTCCCGATCCGCTTCAAACTTTAAGCTTTCCCTCCGAGGTGTTTACTTTCATCATGTCTGTGTAAGTCATAACTTGTCAGTCTTGAAAAACAGTTTGGGATATTTTCCAAGCAATGTAAATAATCTCTTCTGATATATTTCAAATTTTCAAACTTGGCCTATCTTCTTTAATAAAAATATGGATGTGTAGGGGCCGCTTTACTGCTTTATTGAGCAAGTTGGGAAAATAGTTTCTGTGCAGTAACTTGGGAATGCCTCCTTTGAGTGACTTCAAATTATCATTGAAGGTACATCTTCCTTAGAGGAAGGTTGATATTGTTATTGGACTCTCAATAGCGCATTGCAAACAAGCCACGGAACGGGTGGGGTTTTTACACTCATTCGCCATAGTTTCAAACCCCACCTGTTTATTGGAGTTTGCAGAAGGTATGTGGTCTGTTTTATTTTAGCCCTCAAAGCTGTGTATGGGTTGTAGTTCGAGCAGACGTACTGTAACCAGTATTATTAAAGATTGAAGAATTGAGACACTTATGCAACACATGGGAATCTTTATTGAAGAAACGTTTCGCCACACAGTGGCTTCATCAGTCCAATACAAAGTAGAAATGGGTAAGGAGAGTAGAAGTTTGAGGTAATTAGTCCCTTAACCTGGAATCGATGTGTTCAGTCCATCACTCTTGTAGGAAGTGCAGCACTGAACACATCGATTCCAGGTTGAGGGACTGATTACCTCAAACTTCTACTCTCCTTACCCATTTCTACTTTGTATTGGACTGATGAAGCCACTGTGTGGCGAAACGTTTCTTCAATAAAGATTCCCATGTGTTGCATAAGTGTCTCAATTCTTCAACTTGTCGGTTTTCAAAACCATTCATCACATAATTAAAGATTACCACCTCCAAAAGCGTCTATATAACGAAAATTCCAAAAGAATGAAAAAATTTCTGCTCTGATGACGATAATGCATAACGTTCTAACCAAATTATACATTCGCACTTCTAATATAAATATTATAAATATTTGTTTTATCACCGTAATGTTATACATTCGCACTTCTAATTTAAATATTTATTTTATCACTGCAATTTTAAATTGCGGCATATGACGAGTGTTTTATATATGTGATATTTGGTAGACCGTAAAATGTGGATAAATATACGGGGCGATATTACATCACATTTACCTATTTTTATCCTTTACTTTCCTCCTCACTCTGTCTACTTAACATGGCTCAGGACATATCTTAAAGGAGTTTGCTATATCAATGTTTACATACGAATATTTTTCAGTGTTTTGACTGGGTTTAAATTCCAGGTCTGGTTGTAGTTATGTTGGTACTAATACCTATATTATTTTAGAAAAGGACACATTGGGAACTACTGTAGTGTATTGTACCAAAGTGTTACTTTTCTGAAACTTTGTAAAGCCGTCCCTGTATTGTTTGTAAAGTCGTCCCTTCATTGTAGAGCTGTCCCTGTATTATTTGTAAAGTTGTCCCTGTATTGTTTGTAAAGCTGTCCCTGTATTGTTTGTAAAGCTGTCCCTTCATTGTTTGTAAAGTTGTCCCTTCACTATTTTTACAGCTTTCCCTGTATTGTTTGTAAAGCCGCCCCTTCATTGTTTGTAAAGCTGTCCCTTTATTGTTTGTAAAGCTGTCCCTGTATTGTTTGTAAAGCCGCCCCTTCATTGTTTGTAAAGCTGTCCCTGTATTGTTTGTAATCGCCTGACAAAACTCCTAGAAAGCGAAACCTTGCCGCTGTAAAAGGTCACATTAGCAGTACTTGTTTCCTTTTATGTAACAACTACTGAGTCTATAGAAGTATTTTGAATGATGGCGTCACACTGAAAAGTGATATAAAGACAGTCTTCATTGTTACGTTTCAACTACGAGTGGGCTTAATGGAACTTTATAAAGCCCCACTAGTAGGTAAACTAATGTGTTGAGCTATAGCTCCTGTGCCTCTTAGAGATGATCAGCAGCTGTATCACACAGCGGAGCAGGTGGGAAGGGGTTGACATATAACTCCTCTTGAAGGAGCTGAGCTGCAGATCCTTTGCAACTTGGGGGTCTTGAGAAGCAACTAATTCACCTCTTGCACAGTTTGCTGGAGTTACGAGTCGAGAAACGACCGAAAAGCAACTTTGTCAGGAGAAATGGAAAAAATTGTCGAACGAGGTCATAAACCAAATGACGACCAACTCACTAGACATTTTGGTCGGCTAATTGAGGCCTTTTACTTGCCTACAGGTCCACCCAGCTAAAAAAAATAAATATCATATCGTAAGATGAGATATTCAAGCTTCTCATCCCTCAAAACCCAATAGCAACACAAAACCCAAAGCAAATTAATGAAATAAACAGACTTATTCGTCTTTCCTCTTACTGTTGAAGAATTACGTAGTTTTTACGTGTTGACGCACCTTTCCCTCACGCATAAACTGAGAAATTGCAGGACTCATTGCAACACTATCTCCACTTAGGTTTTGCCTTCGTAACGCCTTCCATTTCTGCTCTCTTTTCCTCGCTTCTGGCGCTTTAGTCATCTTAATAATCTTCCTCTTCATCTTCCTTCTCTTCCTCGTTCTAGGCATACAATTAATGTCCCCATGCCAACAATTACAGCAAATTTCTATAACTTCTCAAAATATTTCTTCCATTTAACAATCTTCTATCATGCACATGCCTACATGGTTTCCTGAAAATATTGCATTAATCTGGGGAGCGCTAAATTTGTAATTGTAAATACAGCACATAGAAAAATGAGAGGGATCTCTAACTCAAAATATTTTTTCCATGTAACACCCAACATATTACCATTTGATTTCCTTCCTGACACACGAAAATATTAATAGTTATAGAAATTACAATGAAAATACTGCATTTATTAAGGGAGCGCTAAATCCGGTAGTTGCTCATGCTGCACCTTGAAAAATGGGAAGTAATCAGGTTCAGTCCAAGGAAAGGGTAGTCAGGCCCAATTCTTTGGACGATGAGCTCCTCCGCGGAGTCCAGGAACCTCCTTTGAAGGATTCCAGCAAGAAATTAATTTCATCCCAAAGGTTTCCTCATCTTTACCTTAAAATCTATTTCCCATTAGTAGCAAGCGTTGTATCACTCGGACTGAAATTGTTGGTATATAGAAAAACAAAATTGGACTAATGTGTCCTCTGTATATTTGGATTATGTAAATATACTTACCTTGGTTGTATTTCTACCACTGTTCGTCAGGTATAAAAACACGATTGATTAACGAAACTATTCTTAATTTGGATAATCCACAGACACTCTGAATGTGAATTATCATACTGTGTCTGTGTAATACAAACACCATGGGAGTAAAAACAATTGTATCTCTGGGTAATACAAAAACACACTGAGAAGAGGACGCTACCCTTAAAAAGTTTCTCTCAAGCAGAGTTTAATCAAGTCATGAATGGCTAAGTTGTACCAGGGATGCCAAGTACAGCAGAACAATATCACGAGTACGTTAACTTTTCGGATGTTTCTCCAGCTATCATCAGAAAACCTGAAGAATATTATAATCTAATTAAAATACAGCCGTGAAATAACATTAAAATATATGAAGAAAATACATGTAATGAAAGTAATAGAGGTGAACGTTCGCTAACTTTGTATAATAATACTTTTTCAAGAAGGCAGAACAAGGGTAAAATATATTACATTCATTAAAACATTTTTAGTTCCAACTGATTTCCTTTCAGACTAATATATTAGAACAAATGTGCACAACTAAATAGATTACCTAATCGCCACAATAAAAAAAGGGAGTTGATACTGCCATCATCCATTTTTCTGTCAATTAGCAAGGCATTCAGAAACAAATCATTTAATCATTTAGATCTACCCTTGTGTATCGTTACCCGTTTTGGTTAAAAGTAAAGAATCGTATCCCTGTTGATCTGCAAATCATCGTCTGTGTACTTAATTATATATAGCTCTTGCAATGCAACTTACGTAGGTTAGACCAAACGGTAGTTAATTGCAAGGCCTACAGAGCACCAGGATCGCTTCCTCACAACAAGTTAATTATCTTTAGCAATTAGGTTCCACAGCCAAGCCTGTGATCACTCGATTAAGGTGAGTGACTTTTCTCCTCCAGCTCGTTGCTGTGATGATGTCGCTGAGTGATGAAGGAGCCTCAGTTCACAGTGAGAGTAACTATCACTAGGTGACGGTGTATTATATATATATATATATATATATATATATATATATATATATATATATATATATATATATATATATATATATATATATATATATACAAAAAAAAATAAATAAATAAAACATCCTCCACTGCACAAAAATTGGAAACTCCAATGCTAAACTATAATTATTTTTGCATTAACGTTTTACCTGCGAGTTCTACGACATAATACGACACATGCAGTTTAGACTTTAAAACATTTAATTTTGTACCAGCTATCAGTGCACACACGCCGATATAATACGGATTCAGCGGTGAAAAACAATTATCCGCGTCTGTTTTTTCATAGGGGCGAAGCTGATCAAAGGGAAGTACTGACGAGAACACAGCCAACCCAGTAATAGTAAGCCGCATTACCCACACTATTGAAGTTGTACCGTAAATACATTGTGTGACCCATGGCGATATTAAATAATACTTATCAGCAGTCCAATACCTTTATGTTGCTATTACTCTATCGGTTGGACAGTAGCTCAGTGGTAGGGGCTTCGATTCACAGCTTATTGTCTGTGTGCCAAATCCTTCACACTGGTCTTACCAGAGGGCATCGTATGCTTCAGTATGCAATATTTGAAAAAACTTCTTGAGCACGGATAAAATGGCTTTCAAGCTTGAATAAATGAACGGCCTTTTATAATGGCTTAAATGTACAGCATTTTTATATGCAGTTCCCTTCAGCGACGTACGAGAGCAATATCTATGAAAAACCTTGTACAATTTTAAATTATTAAGCTATATTAAAAACGTATCCATTTTTACAGTGCTATAATCCGGAACAAGGTTGGCGAACCTTGTTCCGAAAAAAATATTATTCATGTCTGTGTTGAAAATATTCGGTTATTCCTAGATACAAGTCTCCTAGCATACAGTAAATTTCCCAGTAGAACTATTGCAGTTCCTGTGTTTTTATGTATGTTCCATAAAAAAGACCTGAAAATTAAGGGTTATCCAAGTTGTTGTAGTGTTAGAATTAATTCTAAATCTCTCTCCAACATGCTAAAATTCACCTCTTTTCAAGCTCGATTTATAAATATGTTAAACAACCATGGTAATATCACACATCCCAGTTTGAGACCCAGTTTTACTGGGAAATAAACCGTCTCCTACATACCCTCAGGTTAGTAGGATAAGAATATGAGAAGGAAGGAGCACTGCTGCAGGCCTACTGGCGCATGCTAGGCAAGTCCTCTCCACTTAAAATAGCGAATCTGATACAGAGGTGATAGTTTCTTCTTGTTGGTGGTACAGTTCTTAAAAGCGATTCTTAACATAAGTTGCAAAGGATGGTGGATGAATTTGGAAGGACATGTAAAGGGCGTAAATTAAAAAGTTTTTAACAATGTTATTAAAATTTCATACTTGCAGTTACACATGATAAATTTAGCGGTGTCATCCTTGATGTGGGATGTATCAGTGTTAATATTTTGAAGCCGATCAGAAGACGCATTCTAGCTTCTGAACGGGAGTAAGGTGATGTAAATAAGCAAGCATCTTGCGAATGAAAAAAGTGGATATCAGATTGGGGAGAGGGAGAAGACATGTCGGCAGATGGGCCTCAATGAAATAAGTGTTAAATCTTTAAAAAGACTAGGCGAAAGAAGTGTGTGTGTTCAAACATCTATGGACAGATGTTTATCTGTAGAGGGAAAAAACAGGAAAGCAAAAGATCAAAGTGGTACCAACACTTGTGTGTGAATCATGTGGCATAAATGTTGCAGCGAGGGCAATGGAGATATTGTACGTCTGAGAACATTAGTGGTGTGAATATTATACATTTAGAGAGGAGTGATCAGATTATGTTAACAAAGCCGGAAGGATGGACAGAGATTGTCCCAGGAAGGGTTAGATCGGGAAGGTAAATAAACAATGAATAATACCTGAACATCCAATAGGCTTCTGCGAGAATGTTAAGTTGAAGCTTGAGCAAGGTAACACATATGAAGGGATTCAGGGAAAATCTTTAACCCGGACATGAGTTCTAGAGGTGGAAAGCAGAGTGCCTGCACTCTGAAAGGAGGGGAGAGGATGCTGCAGGATGGAGGTTCATCTGAACTGAGATATCAGCGTGCTTCTGGCAGGACAGTTATTGAATGAATGATGGTGAAAAAGTTTTATTTATCTGCATCTACCTCGGTGAGAAATAGCCGGTATGTAAAAATAAGAATTATGGTATTTATTTCTCAAACTTCAACATCCGACAAACAAAAAGCATAATCCAGAAAAAAAACATCTGCAGCTACAATAATAATTATTTTCTGATAATTATCGGTTTACAAACACGCACAGATTAAACGTCACAATATGACATTTGTCAAATTGCTCTATTGAGTCCCTGAAATTACGTCTCTCCTGCCATCAGTTCTCACGTACTTAATGTAATCCCATAGTATGCATA